>NC_041394.2:21776646-21871646 GCF_900747795.2 Erpetoichthys calabaricus | reverse complement strand
TAATATATAAGAAGCACATTTCATATAAATATAAATTATTAAACAGTAAAATCTTCTTCTATAATTTGCTACCGTGGCTTTTCGTTGGTCTGTCCAGGATTTGAAATCACCTGTAGCTTGCAAACCGTTTCACCTATTGACTTGAAATCTGGTACACATATAATACGTCACGTCTGCTATCCGCTTTATGGGTGATGATTGTATTACTCTTTTTATGTTTATTTTATTTTAGAATGAACTCCTATCTGCGCACACCAGGGCGGCCGTGGGCAGATGCGTATGGTGTATTCACTCCATGTTATCGTGCATTGCGCTGTCACTGGTATTTTGATAAAAGAATTTGAACAATATATAAGAAGCGTATAAATTATTAAACAGTAAAACATTAACATTTAAGAAGTAAAGTTACATTGAGTACTACTGCAGTGCCTTCGGGTATACCTCATTTTTTGTTTGCCCATTACATGCTTAAATGTATAAATTTTTTGGTGTACCTACCCGAGAACACGCGACATATAACCGAGCGTGGGAGAAGCATGGATTTTAAACACGCGTTGAGTTCATCTGCTGGTCTCCCTCGTGGAATAACTGGTAATGTTTGACTAAAATCTACAGCGAGTAAAACGACATTACCTCCTTTTTTTTTTTTACGATCTCTGAGATCTTGCTTTTTTCGGTTCAAGGCTTCATAAGCTCTTTTATGTTCCATGGTGTACTTAATAAGTACTAATTATCCCAAACCATCATCTTTGAATGTTGCAAGACTTTCGCCTTGTATGTAGATCGGGGTAATTACATTCATTGCATTCCTAGTCTGAATCACAATCTGATTGTATGGGTGGTTACCTGGCACTGTAGGGTTGCCACCCGTTCTTTAAAATACGGAATCGTGCCGCGTTTGAGAATGAAATTGCGCGTCCCATTTTGAATGAATACTGGACGGGATTTATCCCGTATTTTTTTTATCATTTTTTTTTAAAGCAGCGTGTCATGCAAATCATCCCACACGCATTTTATGAAGATGCCTCCTTTCCTACTTTTGATTGGGTAATACTTGATGTCATCGTTAGTTTGATTGGTCTTTTTAACTGTCCAGTGAGGAGGGCGTGTCTTTTAAGTACAGTCTGCAAAGTGTTGGCACTGAGATGTGGCGTCAGCGCCATAGTTGAAGCCCCTAACGTTGCGGTCAGCAAGTCGGCTAACATCCGCCATGTGCCGTCTTTCAGTTGCGAGAAGCAGATCATAGAATGGTTGAAACTGTTGCCCCTAACGTTGCGCCACGGCGTGTGCTTCGTTTATACCTCGTGTCTTCTCATTAAACTTTTATCTCGCGAATATGTTATTGCAATCCGCAGCGGGAGCGTTTCTATAAACTTAATTTAAACTTACGTTTTACACCGTGCTTTGTTTCCCTTATGAACATGCTTGTATGCTTAACTCGCTCCGTTCTCAATTGTTTAATTAATTTTTTGCTCTTCGCTGTTTGCGGCTGTTCCTCCATTTCCCCCCACTTCGTTCTTTTATCTCGCGAATATGTTATTGCAATCCTTAACGGGAGCGTTTCAATAAACTGATTGAAAATAGTTTTGCATTTACCTTTTTAGTAAAAGGCGAGCTTTTAAGCCTGAGAAATCACCCCGTAAATGCACACGTTTAATTGAACATGTGTTAATATGTATGGTTACACAGTATTAAAAGACAGTGAACAACGTCAGTTACCTTTCTTCCCGCGTTTGATAAAAGGTGAGCTTTTAAGCCTGAGAAATCACCCCGTAAATGCACACGTTTAATTGCACATGTGTTAATATGTATGCTTACACAGTATTAAAAGACAGTCAAAAATTAACGTCATTTACCTTCATTCCCGCGTGTGACTCGTGCTGTAAATGTCTTCCTTGTTTTTAGTTCACGTGATTACGTAGGAGGCGTGACGACGCGATACGTGACTCCGCCTCCTCCATTACAGTGTATGGACAAAAAATATGTTCCAGTTATGACCATTACGCTTTGAATTTCGAAATGAAACCTGCCTAACTTTTGTAAGTAAGCTGTAAGGAATGAGCCTGCCAAATTTCAGCCTTCCACCTACACGGGAAGTTGGAGAATTAGTGATGAGTCAGTCAGTCAGTCAGTGAGTCAGTCAGTCAGTCAGTCAGTCAGTGAGGGCTTTGCCTTTTATTATTATAGATAGATAGATAGATAGATAGATAGATAGATAGATAGATAGATAGATAGATAGATAGATAGATAGATAGATAGATAGATAGATAGATAGATAGATAGATAGATAGATAGATAGATAGATAGCAGTCCATGTTCCACTGATGTGCTTGCTATTCAGACATATTGCTATTGGTATAAAAGACCCCCAGTTGTGTTTCTTGACACACTTCTGCTGAATAATTCTTTGTCTGAAAGTCCTCAGTGTGTCAGACAGAGGATGTGCAGTGTTGTTCATAATGGCACTCTCTCTTTCGCTACAACCTCCAGAGGGTCCAGAGTGCATCCCATAACTGAGCCTGTCCTTTTAATTAGATTGATCATTCAGATGGCCTCTCTTGATGTGATGTTACCAGCCCAGCACACCACCCTGGCCATCACAGCGTTATAGAAGATGTCAAGGATGTCACTTCCCACATTTAAAGAACACTTTCTCCTAAGTAAGAAGAGCCTGCTCTGCCCTTTCTTGAATAGTTCATCTGTGTTCTGAGATCAGTCCAACCTGTCATTAATGTGGACCCCCAAATACTTGTAGGAGTGGACCACCTGAATAGTGACCAGACACAGAGGGTCTTTGGTGCTGTGAAAGCCAATAAGCAGTTTGGATGATGTTAAGATGCTGACAGTTCTCTTTGCACCAAGAAACAAAGTTCTCCCCCTGACTCCTCTCCTCTGCCTCATCCCCCTTCATCAATACACCCCACAAGTGCGGACTCATCTGAGAATTTCTGTAGATGACCTGACCTGCTGTTATATTTGTAGTCTGAGGTGTAGAGAGTGAAGAGAACAGCAGACAAGACCGTTCATGGTGGTTCTCCAGTGTTGCTCATGCAGTCCTTGAGTCTCACAAACTGCAGGTCTGCCAGATAGATAGTCCATTATCAGGACACCACAGCCTCACCCACCTGCACATCTCTGAGTTAACAGGGATGGCGGGATGGTATTGAAGGCACTTGAGAAATCAAAACACATCATCCTCACAGTGTGGCAGCTTTGTCCTTGTGAGAACAAGCCTAGCGGAGGAAACAGTTCATTGCACCCTGCACTCCAGTTTTTGTTCAATAGGCAAACTGCAGTGGGTCCAGGTGGTCTACCACAAGAGGACTCATATAGGCCAGGACCGGCCCCTCAAAGGTCTTCGTGATGTGAGACTTAAGAGCCACTGGTGTGTAGTCGTTAGGTGAAGAAGTGCCTGCCTTCTTTGTAATTGGAACAATGTAGGATGTTTTCTACAGCAGCGACACTTTCAGGAGCCTTAGGGACAAACTGAACAGGTGACAGAGGACACCACAAAGGTGGTCAGCACAGGCCTTAAGATCTGGTCTCGCAGCTTTTCCTGTGTGTTGATTCCTTAGTTGTCTCCTTACTTGGTCTTCAGTCTACACTGATGGTAAAAGGTGGGCATGTCACTGGCCATTCCAGCTGACATGGTAGGAGTCCTTGATGAAGAAGAGATGGTGTGGGTGAGACCGGAAATTGGAAGAAGGAGGCAGTGGGAAGGAAAATCGATTAAAAAATTGGTTCAGGGCGTTAGCTTTGCCCACATTCCCTTTGAACACCTGAGCCCTGGATTGCTTGAGTCCAGTAATGATGCCCAGTCCATTCCAGACGTCCTTCATGTTATTGTGAGTGTGTTTGTTGTCTTTTTTAGCTTTGTAAGCTTCCTTCTCTTCAACCAGTTTTTTGTTCAGAATTTGCTGGTCACCCTTCTTCAGAATCGAATGCTCTCTCCTTCTCATTCAGGAGACATTTTAGCTCCTTAGTAATCCAGGACTTGTTTGGAATGCCAAGTAGTATCTTAAAAGGTTCTCAGATATATATGACAGCACACACAACTAGTGGGAACCCTAGCACTTTGTATTAAATGTTTCAAACTAGGGAGGCTGTTAGAACTTTACAACAGTCCAGACAAGAACAGGTCATTCAGCCCAACAAAGCTCGCCAATCCTGTCCGCTTAATTCCTCCAAAATAAATTCAAGTCGAGTCTTGAAGGTCCCTAAAGTCCTACTGTCTACCACACAACCTGGTCTCTTATTCCAGTTGTCTAAGGTCCTCTGTGTAAGGACTTTATTGTATTCTAAGCCAGTCTAGCCAGCAAGTGACCCCCTTAAACTCTGTTTCTAGACCATAGACAGGTGTGTGTGGACAATCCCAAAGTGACGGGCTTGTCCACAGCTGATTTCTGCCTTGAGCTTGATGCCACTTCAGGGTTGGCTTCGCTTGGCTAAACTGGGAGTGGGTGTGCATGTGATGTGCTCTGCAACAGGCTGGCATCATCTCAGGGAATGGCCCCAGTGTTGCACACCATGATGCCAGGATAGACTTCATCTTCACATAAACTGAAATCTCTGGGTTTAGAATATGGATGGATTACTGGGCTCTTCACAGCAAGCTTCACGAGAACACAGGATAAAGCATTTGCGGAAAGCAAGGGGGGCTCCAGCCACCCCAACCCCGAAACAAACAAGCAGAGACACGAGTTCCAGCACAGCCCACGTGTATTTACCAGTGGGGAAGCACATTTCCCTCGCACCCCACAACTGCTCAGTAGAGTAGAGCACCAAATACACAGTCCCTTTTGTCTTCTCCTCCACTCCAAGCTTTGTCCCTCTTCCTCCCTGCCGAATCTGGTTCATCAAATGGAATGAGGCGGCTCCTTTTAACATGACAGTTCTAATTTGTTACTAACCCTCACCTATTCTGTTTCTCTTCTCGGTACTCAAATGTGGCACTTTGTGCCACGGCCCACCTGCCAAGTTGTTTTGCCTGCCTAAGGTAAAGTCATACCCTGATGGAGGATCGCAGGAGTCATGGGGTAGAGGGGTCCTTTCATCGGATTGGCTGGCCCAGCACTGTCTAGGGGGAGGCAGTTTGATGGCTGAGGTCTCCAGGACTCTAAACAAATCCAAATCCTATTATGTGATATCATCTACTACTACTTCATCTACTAGAATTCTACTCTGTACTTGTAATATTTAAATTTTATTGTTAAATTGTATTGTGTTCTGTTCTGTCTATTGTATTGTATTGATCCCCTTCTTTTTGACACCCACTGCACATCCCACCTACCTGGAAAGGGGTCTCTCTTTGAACTGTATTTCCAGAGGTTTCTTCCATTTTTTCCATACAAGGTTTTATTTCGGGAGTTTTTCCTTGTCTTCTTAGAGAGTTGAGGCAGGGCCTGTTAAAACCCATTGGGGCACTTCTTGTGTGATTTTGGGCTACATAAAAATAAATTGTATTGTCAGTCAGTCAGTCATTATCCAACCCGCTATATCCTAACACAGGGTCACGGGGGTCTGCTGGAGCCAATCCCAGCCAGCAAAGCAGGAACAAATCCCAGGCAGGGCGCCAGACCACCTCAGAACACAAACACACCAAGCACACACCAGGGACAATTTAGAATTGCCAATGCACCTAATCTGCATGTCTTTGGACTGTAGGAGGAAACCCACGCAGACACGGGGAGAACATGCAAACTCCACGCAGGGAGGACCTGGGAAGCAAACCCGGGTCTCCTTACTGTGAGGCAGCAGCGCTACTACTGCACCACCGTGCTGCCCTGGCTAGTATGGTGCTGGACCGATTTTTATTTCATCTTATAGTTGTGTACGGCAGAGTTGTGTCTGGTGTTTGAGCTCTGGATGCCCCCTAGTGGTCACACTGTTCAATTTTGTCCTGTCAGAGAGGGCAGTGAAGTGACATCTTAATCATCAGCCGCTAATGCAGCATCATCTGCGAGGCAGCAGTGCTCCCACTGCGCCACCGTGCCACTCACTAAATTATATTGTACTGTATTGTACTTTATGCTACACCTGGGGGTGCTCCATGTGGCTCATCAGGGTTAACTGGAATGACTCCCAGGTGTGATGGAAACCCAAAGTAGGGTTAGGCCTGTGCCAAACTCCAACTCCCAGCATGCCCTGCAAGAATCCGACATGCCACAGCCACCCAGGAGGGCTGCCCTCTAGCGTTCTGGGGAAGGTAGTGCCTTGTGGATGCCAGGTCCTTCCGTCCAACTGGCATCCCAGCCGGGTAATGGCCGTGGCCGCCTGTCACACATTTAATAAACATCTTAACTGGAAGGGCGCTATATGAAAACAAACTGAGTTCCATTCAGCAGGCCTGAACTGACGCTTGGGCTCCCTCATGAATTAACTCTCCTTGTCATTTCCTACCTCAGCGCTTAGAGACTTTACTTCATTCCTCTGCAACTCTCCCACTGCGGCCATTTCAAAGCTTTTCTGTTTTTTTGTTTTTTTTATAGACTGTTGAAAATATGTACGGTTGCATACTTTCTATATTTGGCATCTGAACTCTCAGCCAGAGAACAAAAGCCAAAAAAAGCCTTGCTGACTTTCAAAGCACATTGCCTTTCCTAGCAAACACTGGAGCTGCTCCAAGGCGTCTCCTTCAGACGCGGTGCGCCCTTATTGGTGTTTCAGGGACACTTCCATGCTGTCTCAGTGGACAGCGTCCTCCAAGAGCCTCTCACTTGAGATGGACTCGATGTGACCTCCTCCTCCCTAAGCACCAAAGGTAACACCTAAAGTCATCCAGGACTCAGCACAGAGATACTTAGAGAGAAATGGACTGCTGCCCAAAACTGTGCCCTCTGCCTTTCTTGTTTTAGCGCACAGATTTGTGTTTTGTTTCTTCATGCCTCCTGTTGTGGCAGCTGTGGGAAAGTGCCCGACTGGATGGACGGGCATCCCACCTGCACTTCAGAGCAGGTCAGCCATCTGCAGTTAAGCCTGTTCAGATCCGGCCAGTGCTTGGATGGGAGACCATCTAGGAGTAGTTTGGGTTTGTTGCTGGAAGAGGTGTTGGTGAGGCCAGCAGGGGGCACCTTTACTTGGTGGTCTGTGTGTGGATCCCAATGCCCCAGTGCAATGACACGGACACTGTGCTATAAAAATGGTGCCGTCCTTCGGATGAGATGTAAAACCGAGGTCCTGACACTCTTGGTCATTAAACATCCCTGGGTATCTTTCATAAAGAGTAGGGGGTATCCCGACGTCCTGGCTAAATTACCAATCATTGCCCATATCCATTCTAGCCCCTAATCACCCCTGTCTCCGATTGGCTCTATCTATCTATCTATCTATCTATCTATCTATCTATCTATCTATCTATCTATCTATCTATCTATCTATCTATCTATCTATCTATCTATCACCACCTAATAGCTAATGTGTGGTGAGCGTACTGGAGCAGTAATGGCTGCTGTCACATCATCAAGATGGATGCTACACATTGATGGTGGTAGAAGTGGGTCCACACTCACTGAAGTGCTTTGAGTAGTGAGAGAAGAGTTATATAAAATGTAAAGAATTATTATTATTATTATTATTATTAGAAATAAGGAACTCCTACCAGGCCAGGAGCCCATAATGGATGAGCACAAGAATGGAGGTGCAAGTTGGCCAGGCTGGTCATTCTGTTTCTGAGCCCAACAAAGCTCTCCAGTCCTGTCCACTTAATTCCACCAAAATAACATCAAGTCGAGTCTTGAAGATCCCTAAAGTCCTGCTGTAATGGATACTTGAGGGATGAACACATATTTTGAACAGATCGTCCCCAAGCACAAGAGGTGACAATGCTCCCTCAGCTGGAGCCCAGTCTGGACACCCACGGGGAATTCTAGTAGTTCTGTCCTCCCTGGCCATCGGACCTTTCTTTTATTCTATGTTAATTAGTGGTTCCTAATTTTATTTCTTATATATTTTGTCTTTTTTCTCTTTCTTCATCATGTAAAGCACTTTGAGCTACATCATTTGGATGGAAATGTTGTTGTTGTTGCTGTTGGGCCGGTCAGGGTCCTTGGGATGTGGCGGGGCGCTGTAAAGAGCAGACCTCCCTATTTTAGGGACCTTCTCTATGACCCAGAAACGCGTCCGGCATGCAATGCTGTGACACCAGAAGTGCTCCGCGGTCCACTCAAAAAGGTGGCATGTGGCCTCATGCAGGGAGTCAGAGTCTGGAGACACAAAAGGTGATGGAGGTGCTTTCTTGGAGGCTGGTATGGTGCTGGACTGATTTTTATTTCATCTTGAACTTGTGTGCGACGGAGTTGTGTCTGGTGTTTGAGCTCTAGATGCCCCCTAGTGGTCACACTGTTCAATTATGTCCTGTCAGAGAGGGCAGTGAAGTGACATCTCAATCATCAGCTGCTAATGCAAACGGAATGACTGACATTCCAAAATTATTTCAGGGAAATGTAGGAGGTCATCTTAAAGTAATGAATCACAGAACATCAAATCTAATTCACGGGAGCGTCATAAAAGGCCTGTGTTTATGTAATTCACTAGAAACGCACAATTAGTATTGGCGTGCACAATAACATGTGGAAACAGGAGAACAAACGGCCGAACTATGACGTGAAATTGTGGAAATACGAGGCTAGTAGTGAGCAATGTAGTGGTTGGTCCGGAATACCTGATGAAATTCTGCTTCCAGTCTGAATTTAGGGAAACTGTTTTATGATGAAATGGACGACTGCTGTTCTGACAAGGACGAACACCATTGCCTACCCTAAACAAGAGGCTGGCATAATGTGCCAGCATGAATGAACTGGCATCCCTGGAAGGATGGATGGAAGTTCCGAGTTGCCACAATATTGGAAGGTCTAGGGGAGATAACCTTTCCAAAGTACGTACTCCCCTGATTTATTGGATGGCAGCACTCCTGTAGTACTGCTCTTACATTATGTCCACCTACAGGGCATTCTGGGAATCTCTGTCTCATGGGACAGCTCTGCTGCGTTCCATTGGTGCCACCAGAGGGAGTTGCAGGGATGGACTGTCCCTACTATGGGAACCTTCTGTCTGGCCTTGAAGTGCTTCCTTCAGGAATTGTCCTGACACCGGAAGAATTCCCAGGTCCGGCATATAAGGCATCCACTGCCTCTCCTCACTGAGTCGGGAGAAAAAGGACAAGGAAGAGTTTACATTAATTTAGTCTGCTGTACTGTACTGCACTGTGCAAACATATTAAGAAGGCCTGTAAAGGGACTTTCGTATAATAAAACGCACAGCAGTAAAATGATCAATCAGAGCAGATCTCTGACGCGTAATACAAACGGGTTAGAAAGAAAGCCACCATCTTCTGGCTGCGTATTTAGGTTTCCAGCAGATTTACAGTCATATGAAAAAGTTTGGGAACCCCTCTTAATTCTTTGGATTTTTGTTCCTCATTGGCTGAGCTTTCAAAGTAGCAACTTCCTTTTAATAGATGACATGCCTTATGGAAACAGTAGTATTTCAGCAGTGACATGAAGTTTATTGGATTAACAGAAAATATGCAATATGCATCATAACAAAATTAGACAGGTGCATAAATGTGGGCACCCCAACAGAGATATGACATCAATACTTAGTTGAGCCTCCTTTTGTAAATCTAACAGCCTCTAGATGCTGTCCTCCTGTAGCCTTTGATGAGTGTCTGGATTCTGGATGGAGATATTTGTGACCATTCTTCATACAAAATCTCTCCAGTTCAGTTCAATTTGATGGACAGCCTGCTTCAAATCATCCAATAGATTTTCGATGATATTCAAGTCAGGGGACTGTGATGGCCATTCCAGAACATTGTACTTCTCCCTGTGCATGAATGTAGATTTCGAACTATGTTTTGGATCATTGCCTTGTTGGAATATCCAACCCCTGCGTAACTTCAACTTTGCGACTAATGCTTGAACACCATCCTGAAGAATTTGTTGATATTGGGTTGAATTCATGCGACCCTCGACTTTAAAAAGGGCCCCAGTCCCTGAACTAGCCACACAGCCCCACAGCATGATGGAACCTCCACCAAATTTGACAGTAGGTAGCAGGTGTTTTTCTTGGAATGCAGTGTTCTTCTTCCGTCATGCAAAGCGCTTTTTGTTATGACCAAATAACTCCATTTGTGTCTCATCAGTCCAAAGCACTTTGTTCCATAATGAATCTGGCTTGTCTAAATGAGCATTGGCATACAACAAGCGACTCTGTTTGTGGCGTGAGTGCAGAAAGGGCTTCTTTCTCATCACCCTGCCATACAGATGTTCTTTGTGCAAATTGCGTTGAATTGTAGAACGATGTACAGATACACCATCTGCAGCAAGATGTTCTTGCAGGTCTTTGGAGGTGATCTGTGGGTTGTCTGTAACCATTCTCACAATCCTACGCATATTCCACTCCTGTATTTTTCTTGGCCTGCCAGACCTGCTGGGTTTAACAGCAACTGTGCCTGTGGCCTTCCATTTCCTGATTGCATTCCTTACAGTTGAAGCTGACAGTTTAAACCTCTCAGATAGCTTTTTGTAGCCTTCCCCTACACCATGAGACTGAACAATCTTTGTTTTCAGATCTTTGGAGAGTTGCTTTGAGGATCCCATGCTGTCACTCTTCAGAGGAGAGTCAAAGAGAAGCACAACTTGTAATTGACCACCTTAAATACCTTTATATCTCATGATGGGACACACCTGTCTATGAAGTACAAGGCTTAACGAGCTCATCAACCAATTTGGTGTTGTAAGTAATCAGCATTGAGCAGTGACAGGCATTCAAATCAGCAAAATGACAAGGGGACCCACATTTGTGCACAGCCATTGATTTAATTTCATAAAACTAAATACTGTGTCACTAAAAATCTTTGTTCAGAAAACACCCCAGTACTCAGATGTTCCTAGGAAATGAAAGACAGACCACTGTTATCTTTATTGTTGAAAGGAGAGTCAATTATTATGCAGGCTGAGAGGGGGTCCCAAACTTTTTCATATGACTGTAAGAACCCTTCTACTCCTAGAGCTGTAAGCATTTTAACTTCTGTTACTTGCAGGGATGCTGCTAAATGTTAAACTCTGTATTATTATTTTGTGTACAGCTGACAGTAATTGTTCTTCTTTGTACTGATCTTGAGTGCATGTTTATGCAATGATATCGCTTGTCAAATGCGATGCCTTTGTCAGATCTGTGTAACAATGTCTTCTGTTTTTGTCCTTTCCTGCTGCAAACAGATTTCCCTCTGGGATAATAAAGTCCACCAAACCTAACCTAACTAAGCCTTCCCGTTGTCTCCCGAGTGCACGTGTGTGACAACTGCTAAACTCGAGGAAGACTCCCACTTGATACCTGAAGGGATCCACACCCTGATTTACGCCAATGCAGCACACTGGCCTGTGTCTCTCACATTAGGTTTCCACTTACCTGGCACACGTCAGTAACATAGGGTGCGTAATGGCAGTTAGGTCATCCTTTTGGTGAGTCAGCTCTCAGTCCTTTATTTATAGTTAAACATTAGGAAGTACACAGAGTACCATAAACACTTGGAATTAGTAATCAAGTAGTGTGGTAGACAGTAGAACTTTACGGACCTTCACAACTCGACTTGATGTTATTATTAAGTGGACAGGACTGGTGAGTTTTGTTGGGCCGAACGACCTGATCTCGTCTAGATTCTTCAATTTCCTAACATCGGCGGGCCTGATGTTGAAGCAGTTGCCGTCTTTCGGTGTGATCTTCTGGGTGTCTGCTCTGCTCATTATCTATCTATCTATCTATCTATCTATCTATCTATCTATCTATCTATCTATCTATCTATCTATCTATCTATCTATCTATCTATCTATCTATCTATCTATCTATCTATCTATCTATCTATCTATCTATCTATCTATCTATCTAATATCCTGCTAGGCTTCCTAATGTCTGGTGTTAGTGTCGAGTCCACTACGACCCCTAAATCCTCCTCATAAGACGTACTTTTTGATTTTTCGACCTCCCATTTTGTATTCAAATAAAGGATTAAATAACCAGAAACCGGGATTAGCAGACTGCAAATCATCATGACGATTAAAACAGTACATTACTGTCATGTAACATCCATACTTTACATGCCAGGTACATTCTAATAAAATATTAACCAAACTTAGTTTTGTTATATCTATTTGAGCATCACTCTTTAACTAATCGTATGCAATCAAAATACAGAAACTGGGAGTTAACAACATGCTTATCCAATTAAAAACTGAAGTGGGGTTGGAACAAAGATTTTGCAGACTCAAGGGGGTCTGCAGCACTGAGTCTGAGAGCCACGGATTTATCCAAAGCTGTGAATGAGATCAGGCCTGCCATAGCGGGCAGAAGTGGGTGGCACATGCTGTCCTCTCTGCCCTTGGTCTGCATGGCATGGTGAAGCAAACAATCCTGGTGCTAACAGGTGTCGTTCCATTGTGAACATGCTGTTCACTGAAGGTCACCCTGCCTCAGTGTGGACTGTTAATGCTCTCCAGATTCCAGGGGTCTTAGCAGGGCTATGGGGAGGGAGGCTGTGTTCCCCCTGCGGTTCATTCTAACTCCAATCTTGTTTTTCTCTCTCTCTCTCCTGTCAGTATTTGGTGATGGATTACTACAGCGGCGGAGACCTTCTTACCCTCCTCAGTAAGTTTGGCGACCGCATTCCCGAAGAGATGTGCCAGTTCTACTTGGCAGAGATGGTGATGGCCATCCATTCTGTCCACCAGTTGGGATACGTGCACAGGTCAGGTCTTCCAGCGGCCACAGTGTTTAAATGTGTGTGTGTGTGTTTGTATACAGCCACGTGAGCAGCTCACCAAGCAGTAATCTTGCAGAATTGTATATAATGTAGTAATGTTTGTATATACAACTCCATGACATTTGTTCTTAGCTTAAGCATAAGAAGTTAAAATGTCTTATAGAAGAGTCAGGGTGGAGGCTCAACCTGTGACTACAACACATCCAAAAAGACCACTTAACCTGTGTAGAATGAAGAAACTTAACTAGGGTGACACAGAGAGTCAGCGGCGTGTTTAAGTCACCGACCTTACTGTCATTTATAGTTCACTGTCATAGACAGCAACGTTAAATCATGTCTCTAAATGAGCACAGGGCTTGTAAGTGGCAGTGCCCTGAAATTGAACAGGCCCTGGTTCCCCTAGATTGGGTTATGGTCAGGGTTGTGGACAAATGGCTGTTCTTTAGAGCTCTGTTCTTGGATACGTCTTTAGGATTCGAATTATTTAACTTTGGGAAAGGGGAACATTACCTCCATCGGGGTGTACCCATTCCCCCTTGGACCAGCCTAAAGTCTGGGTGATTGCACTCTCCCCCAACATGTTAGTATCTCTTCTGCTTACCTCTGTCTCTCACCATCCATTACGTATCGGACTGCTATTGGTGTACTGGGTGGACTGGTGGCTATCAGCCTATGCTGGTATCTGCCAGTTCAAGCCCTGTTATATAGTGCCTTTCACATCTGTCTGTCTTCATAAATGAATGTTCATCTCCCTCGTCACACTCAACAGTTCACACCACATCTATTGTGTTGTCATCTTGTTGAGGTGTCACCCACTGCACTTGGGTCCCAGTCCAGATGGTTTGTCATGTGGTGGCTCCAGCAACATGCTAATAGTGCATGATCTCCACCTCCTGATCCTTCTCCTCCTTTTGTCATCTTAATAAATCAAAGTATCGATGATGCACACCTGTGTGTGGTGATGTTCGTGAATGTGAATTCTGCTTTGAAGTGATGTGTCTTTGCTTTCAGATGTGCACTGCTGTGCTTGTCTCTGCCGACTCTCCATCTTTGTATGTGCACACTCCGTTCTACCCCAGCAGTTTTAGCATAAGGCACTATGTGACCTTGGGCATCCATGTGTGTGTCTTTGTGGTTGCTGCTCTGCCCCCCGCTTTTAGATGTTCCACACGTGCCTTTATGTGTATCTCTTCAACATAACCCTGAGTCAGGTCTCGTCGGCTCTCTGCTCTTCCTCAGCTCCGTGCCTGCCATTTCACAGCCTGTCTTTGCTCTTGCAGAGACATCAAACCAGACAACATTCTACTGGACGTCCATGGACATGTGCGTCTGGGGGACTTTGGCTCTTGCCTAAAACTCAGGGAGGACGGAATGGTGAGTTAATAAGAAGGGGTTCTTTTATTATTTTTAATTTTATTTGTAGAAAATAACATTCTATGTTATTGTATGAGGAAGTCGGAAGTGGCAGAGAAGTATGTAAGAGTTGTACAGGATATGTACGAGGGAAGTGTAACTGTGGTGAGGTCTGAGGTGGGAGTGACGGAGGTGGGATTACATCAGGGATCGGCTCTGAGCCCTTTCTTATTTGCAATGGTGATGGACAGGTTGACAGACGAGATTAGACAGGAGTCCCCGTGGACTATGATGTTTGCTGATGACATTGTGATCTGTAGAGAGAGTAGGGAGCAGGTTGAGGAGATCCTGGAGAGGTGGAGATATGCTCTAGAGAGGAGAGGAATGAAGGTCAGTAGGAACAAGACAGAATACATGTGTGTGAATGAGAGGGAGGTCAGTGGAATGGTGATGATGAGGGAGTAGAGTTGGCGAAGGTGGATGAGTTTAAATACTTGGGGTCAACAGTACAGAGTAATGGAAATTGTGGAAGTGAGGTGAAAAAGAGTGTGCAGGCAGGGTGGAATGGGTGGAGAAGAGTGTCAGGAGTGATTTGTGACTGACAGGTATCAGCAAGAGTGAAATGGAAGGTCTACAGGACGGTAGTGAGACCAGCTATGTTATATGGGTTGGAGACGGTGGCACTGACCAGAAAGCAGGAGACAGAGCTGGAGGTGGCAGAGTTAAAGATGTTAAGATTTGCATTGGATGTGAGGAGGATGGACAGGATTAGAAATGAGGACATTGGAGTGTCAGTTATCCATCCGGTGCTCCATCATGCTGAAAAGGGCATTGTTCTTGGATGGTTGGGAGAAGTTGCTCTCAGAGGATGCTTTGGTCCCATGCAATGTGCTCCTCAGTATATGGAGCTTCGAATAAGCCATGATGCCCCTGCGTCGAAGCAATGAGGTAGGCACCAGACAGCCGTTGTGACGTTTAACCTCCATTTGCAATTTCTGGGTGCCTACCACCCATACCCCTTCACTCAGTCACTCGACTTCTCATCAGGATGGTGGTGTACAGTATTGAGCAGCGTGTCTTCATGGTGCGAACCTATTGGGTCACCAATTCATTTAAGCAATGTCAGAATCAACTGGATGATCGTGAGTTAACACAAGGTTACTTCCAGCAAGATGGAGCAACGTGTCACACATTGGCAAGGAGCATGGCAGAAATGGAGTCCTTATTCAGCAGCAGGGTCATTTCAAAGAGACTTTGGCCACCACAGTCGCCAGATCTGACACCACCAGACTTCTTCCTTTGGGGTCTGTTCAAAGAGAAAGTCTATCAGAACAAGCCTCACACTGTGGAAGATTTGAAGGAAAACATCCAACGTGAAATTGCTGCTCTTCCCCCCCAATGTTGATACATTCAGGAACATGGAGTGGCAGAAAACGGAAACCACTTCCAGCATCGCATGTCATGCAATCAGTTACATGTCCGTCAAGGTATAGAGCTTATTTTTTTGGTTAAGATTGCTTCATCCTAACAAGAGTTACAACAGAATACTGTGGAAGCTTTCAAAATGTGGTGCTATGTCATGGAAAGAACATTGCACTAAGAGATGGGTTCTCAGGCAGCTGAATGAAACCAAAGAACTACTTCATACATAAAGTAAGGAAGTTAAAACTTGACTACCTTGGGCACATTACAAGTAAAGTTCACTGTATGGAGGAAGACAACGTTCAGTGATGCACAGCAGAGGACAAGATGGACCGAGGATATCTCTGAATGGACCAGGATGGGAATCAATGAAGCGGTCCAAGCAACAGAAGCCCATTGAGGCTTGAAGACAGGCTCCACTCACCAGAAGGACAGCACTGAACAATAACAACAACATTGAAGACAATGGAAGAGATCTTGGGAAAGGCAGTTCAGAGAGAGACCTCTTTCCGGGTAGGATGGTCATGCAATGGGTATCAAAAAATAGGTGTAACACTAGAGGGCGTTGTCACTCCTCTAACCCAATAGACAGATTTCCAGGACACCAGGTAAAATCATTAAAAAGGTATTTTAATTCTTTTTCTTTCTTAACAATAGTGCCTCTAAGCACCCCAACCACCATATACAGGCAAGTAATAATAACAACTACAATAATAATACACAACTCTCTCCTCCACACCTCCCAGCAAGCTCTGTCATCTACCTCCTAACTCTGGCTCGTTTTCTGGGTTCCCAACAGTCCTTTATGTAGTCCTTGACCTGGAAGTGCTTCCATTCATCCTCCCACGATGACTTGCACTTTCAGGTCAGATGGAGGGCTTGAGTTTTCTTCAGCCCAGAAGTACTTTGGGGCTTCCATCCCTGTGACTTGGGAGTACTTCCGGGTTATGCAGAAAGTAAAAGTGCCCCGGTCTCCCTGCAGTGTCTCCTGGCGGCGCTCTCGGTTCCCAGCAGGGCTGTGAAGCTGAACTCCAGATCCCATGGTGTCCTTTGGGAATCCGGGGCACCACTATGCCGCAGGGAAATCACTATCTAGCGTCCTGGGGAGGCAGTGTCCCAAAGTAGCTGCCTTCCCCCATCCTTTCATTCTTTGGCCGTCCCAGCCAGGTTGAGCTGCCAGCCATCCATCACATAGGGTAAATACAATATATATGTACAAATATACGCTATATTGTCAAAAGTATTGGGACGTCTGCCTTTACACATACATGAACTTTAAGGACATCCCATTCTTAATCCATAGGCTTTATTATGGAGTTGGTCCACCCTTTGCAGCTCTAACAGCTTCATCTCTTCAGGGAAGGCTTTCCACAAGGTGTAGGAGTGAATGTGTTTATGGGAATTTGTGACCAGGAGAGCAGTTGTGAGGTCAGGCACTGATGTTGGACAAGAAGGCCTGGCTCGCTCGCAGTCTCCACACTAATTCATCCCAAAGGTGTTCTATCAGGTTGATATCAGGGTTCTCTCTGTGCAGGCCAGTCATGTTCCTCCATACCAAACTCACTCCTCCATTTCTTTATAGACCTTGCTTCGTGCACTGGTGTGCAGTCATGTTGCCATCCACAAACCGTTCCCACAAAGTTGGGAGCATGAAATTGTCCAAAATGGCTTTGTATGCTGAAGCTTTAAGAGCTCCTTTCACTGGAACTAAGGGGCCAAGACCAACCCCTGAAAAACAACTCCACACCATAATCCCCCCTCCACCAAACTTTACACAATGCAGTCAGGCAAGTTCTGTTCTCCTGGCTGGACTCGTTCATCAGATTGCGTGACTCCAGAGGACACGTCTCCAGTGCTCTATAGTCGAGAGGTGGTGGGCTTTACACCATTGCATCCGACGCTTTGTATTGCACTTGGTGATGTGAGGCTTGGCTGCAGCTGCTTGGCCATGGAGACCCACTCCATGAAGCTCTCTCTCTACACTGCATTGTTCTTGATCTTTTGGAGGTCTGTAGCTATTGACTCTGCAGAAAGTTGCCAACTTCTGCACACCTCAGTATGTGTTGTTCCCGCTCTGTGATTTGATGTGGCCTACCACTTTGTGGCTGAGTAGCTGTAATTCCCAGTTGCTTCCACTTTGTTGTAATACCACTAACAGGTGACTGTGGAATATTTAGTAGGGAGGAAATTTCACGAATGGACGTACTGCACAGGTGGCATCCTATCACGACACTAGGCTTAAATTCACTGAGCTCCAGAGAGTGACCCATTCTTTCATAAATGTTAGTAGAAGCCAGCAGTCCGCATGCAGAGGGGCTTGAGTTTATACACCTGTGGCCATGGAAGTGATTGGGACACCTGAATTCAATGATTAGGAGGGGGGTCCCAATACTTTTGGCAATATAGTGAACATACAAATATATTGTGAGGCACCAACATCACCCTTTCTGACTATTAAATATGAAACATCATTGTGGTTCTGTCTACTTTTTCATGATTATTGTTCACTTTTTAGGGAGGTTCAGTTTTTCTGGACCGTGAGATCGATTCATTGGTGCCAACCATTTTTCTTGAGGTCGTCTGCAAAAAAACAAAAAAATTCTTGTCAGACAGTCAATTGGGAAGGTTCAGCTTGATTTAGAAATCAGGAAATAACGAGATTACTGACAGGTTGTGTGCATCTGAACCTTGTTGAAAAATTACAGAAAGACCTGGCAAGAAAGCTTTGTATTGGATGGGACTCTCAGTTCAGTTCTCGACTGTGAATTTAGTGAATTCCCTTAAACTTTGGCTCATCACAGCTGGTCAGAATATCAATCAGTTTACGGACTTTTATATGAGAATCCTCACACACAGTGCTACCCCCTAGCCAAACTGGGGTCCCAAGCAGAATCTTCTTCTCTGCCCCCCCACCTCCACACCCCTCCAAACTCCGCTACCCACCTCTCCCTGAATCTGCTACATTAGTATTTCCTATAACACTTTTAATGTGAACAATATATACAACTGAAAGAATTTTTATTTACTGAAACGTTAGTCTCCTTTAAAGTACTCTCCATGTGAATGAATGCACTCATCCCAACGGTTTTCCCACTGGTGGAAACGTTTTTGGATTCGCTGAAGTGGAACGTTGTCCAAGACCTGCAGCCATTTTTCTTTGACTTCCTCCACGGTACAAAAACACTTTCCTTTGAGTTCTTTTTTTGTATGCAGGAACAAGAAAAAGTCACACGGAGCAAAGATCAGGCGAGTATGGAAAGTGGAAAGAACTCCAAGACACACAGTCCGACAACAATCTTCTTAAATTGCATTGCGAACTTTTTCAAGATTTTCGTCATTCCTAATTGTGAAAGGTGTCGGCCAGATCTTGGTTGGTCTTCAAGTGACATTTTCCCTCATTTGAAACGTGAAAACCATAGACCTGTGTTTTACTTACAGCTTCCTCTTTAAAAGCAGTTTCAAGCATCACTACAGTTTCAGCAACTGTTTTCGCTAAGAGAAAGCAAAATTCAATGCAGACTCATTGTTCTTTATATCACCCATCACAAAAATCACAGAACACGTTTAATAAGCACCAAGAAAAACCAACACAGAGTGCCGTACGAACAATACAGAGCAATGGCACTTGGCAGACTGGCATAGAATACTGTAAGTATGCTACACCTAGCAGTGAAATTCACAACTAAGTCGAGATTGCGTGCCAGGTACAGAGTCCGGTTATATTTGGGTACCCCTTCGTATATTACAACGGTGCTGGACAAGTTATATCAGCCAGGGATGAGTCACCAAAAGAATGAGCTGGCATTACACCATCCATAGCAGGAGCGCATATAAAAATGGCAGCTCTTCACAGTCGCGGGTGCTTTTTCCAACTAGTGCAGTGAAAGGCAAGCAGTCCATTTAAGGATAGCAAGCCACCTCAAAGTGCCATGTAACGAACAGAGAATCCAGCCATTGCAGCGCTGGGTGCCAATGCCACATTGGTGTCAAAAGTGGGATATGGAGAGGACCTGTACATTCTGACACAGCGAAGCACCAAGTGTTTTGGAGATCTAAAACTAACCTGCTTGGCTAATTGGAGGAGCTGCTGAAGAGTCTCAAGGCTCAGATCCGTAATCTGGAGTTACGTTTGAAGCAGCAGTACAGGGAGGGAGACGGCCACGAGACTGACGCCTATGCAGCTCCACCACCCTTTTTCCATCTGCTAAGGTCCGTTAGCTTGGTGTATGGGCACCAGTGGAGCTTCAGGCTCATGGAGCTAGGGAAAAGTGTGGCAGATCGAGTTGCCATTGACCCCAAGTGAACTGTGAGAAGCAAGGCAAGTGGTAAAAATGAGCAGGCAAAGTAGAAGGGGCCAGGTAGATCCACTGAGTGTAGCGTGCGTGTAGTCCCGGACATCTAAGATCATCACAGACATGTTATTGCTTAGTCTCACGAGTGACTGCTGCATGATAGGCCTCTCAGAATTTTATTTCTACTACACATGAACGTGACAAGTCACACAAAGGGTTAAATTTAAATAACTATTGAAAAAAGAATCGACAAGAACAGAATCTGCGGATTGCAAGGATTTACTGTACCTTCAGAACCACACAGCAAAGAATGTCATTAAGAAGATGACGGGTAGATCCACGTGAAGTTCAGGAGGAAACAAATGGGACGTCATTTAGGACAGAAGTGTATGTCCTCTGTGCTACGGTGCTAGTCCAAAACAGTTAATTGTATCCTCAAATCTGGCATCAGAGAGGGCCGATGTCTTACATGTTGATTAGCACAGGCAAGTAAGAACTTCACTGGATTCTGCATGCATGACAATAATTCCCCAATAAAACCTATAAATTCACATCTATTACTTATTTGTCGTTATCTGCAAATGAAGTTGTTTTAAGTACATCGCACGTCTCTATTACAGCAAATTCGGTTAAAATTTGTTTTTAATGATGGAAAATGTCAAAGTGATGAGTGATAAGTGAAAAGTGATGTATTATCGTGGTATTTCCCTCTACTTACCCTTTACCTAGGGGTACGTGTACTCGTCAGATTCGTTACTGGGTTGGACTACTGTTGCACTTTAAGAGGAACACACACATACATAGCTATATGCATACACACAGACCCTAACCACAACAGTGTCCTATGAATGACACACACACAGATGGTTAATCTCGAGGACTTTAAAGCACACAAGTGCCTTAGGAATAACACAGCCTGTCACTCTCTCAGTACTTCAAGAGACTTACTTATTATCGGCACAAACAGCATACGATGTTTTAATGATATCTCAGACCTAAATATTACTTTTGGTTTTCAAGTATACATTTAAACATGCAAAGGCTCAGCATCCTTGACTATAGGCCATTTATCAGCCAAGAATGCCTTACTTTACATACTGTTCCCTACTACTCGGTGGAGCTCTCACCCTCAGCCTTAATAAACCTCACAGCACAGAGCGTATGGCAAACCTCCGGCTGCAGCAGGTGCTCAAAGAAATGTACCTTATTACTTCAATCACTCTAGACATGAAGACAAAGCATAGAAAGTTTAAAGAAGCATGGACAAGTGGAATAATAATACCAGTGGAACAAAAAATGATAGAAAATAGGACTGATAGTAAAGTCAGGATATAGTCTTTAGAAAAAGCTTACGAAAAAATAAAGACGACAAGGATGAATGTTGCAGGCGGCTTGTGATCTAGCAATCTGACGATCAGATGGAAATGGCCACACATTGCCGACGCCCTCTTCTGACGTCGCTCTGTTCCCTTCTCCTGATGTCTTCATCCCTTCTTCTTCCTCCCCCCTATGTCGCTCTTCAGACGAGGCATATTTATTATTAAATTTTACCGGTGGGGGTTTTGCAAGATGTGATTGTTAGATATTCTGATTGGCTGGCTGTCAATAAGATGAATTAATTCACTTGTCCGTTTTCCCAAACAATAAGACTTTTTTGATTTTGCTTAGTACCTACTGGCATGTCTTCCTTTCCCTGGTTGCAAACCCATTTAGCAATTTGTTGTCCCAGATGTCCATCCTTTCTCAGGTTATAAAGTAATTGATAGCCTGAGGCATCATCATGTCTTCCTCTTTTTGTCTGAACAGCTGTTTTAAAAGTGAGGTACAACTGGGAAGAGGATATGCTTTGATGTGTCCTGAATTTAGTTCATCATCATTCATAATGAAAATACAGAACAAAATTTACAGATTTTGTACCCCACAAAAGTGATAAATGGCCCATGAGAGGAGAAATGAAGAACGATTACGCCGGTCACTCATGCGAGTCTGTGGCTCATCATCCTCTGGACTCTTCTGAGTTCTGTACTTCCATCCCGGGTCGGGAGGAGACACTGGCGCTGACCTCATCTTCTGTTTTTCCAGCAAGGGCAATTGACTCCACCCCTTCCGGTTTCCCAGCTACATATTACCACAGTTTGTGGAAGGAAGCGTCATTCAATATGAGAACGCAGCACAAGATGGAGCTCCTTCCCGCTGTGACTATCCCAGGCTTACCTGCCAAGTGAAAATGTTCCTCATGAGGGCTGTGCTTTTTGTACGTTTAGCACCGCTAAACACTTGGTTTTGTTGGACTTGCACCTTATTAAATAGGGACAACCAGGTTGGTGCCCAAATATTTTCTCTTTGTAGACTTGCAGTTCCTTCCAATGACCACCCACCCTAATATGAACAACTTATGTGTACAGTGTACATCATTCAATTATGAGACCAAATCTCAGTATCTAGTGGATGCATTTCTGTGTTTCAGGATACAACGTACAGTATATATACAGTTAAGAATTAACAGCACCCAGTACAATAATTGACAATAAATAATCCAATACTCGTTAACAGCTCCACATACAATGATTAATAATAAATAATTCAATAAAAGTAAAAGTAGGCCTCAACTAACACCGTCAACAGCCAAATCTGACACTGCCAAGTTGGACGTCTGTAAGGCGCCAACTGTCTGAAAGTATTTATAGCAGTGTGTGCTAAAAGGGAAGTAACGTTTATCAAAATCTGAAACAAAACTACAAATCTTTTCATGGTGAACAGAAGGATAAGTCATGTTTTTTAAAAACAAAAATTGTTCAATCTTTCTACAGTGAGGCTAAAAATTCAAATATGGCGTTTACCACATTCAGCAATAAGACTCTTCAGCCGTTTTTGTTTTGTAGTTCTCTCCGTTAGGAAATTCAGTTCTCTTGTTTCATTATTTCTTTATGTGTTTATGTTTTTGGTAGTGGTTAAGTCATGTTTACCTAAAAAAATAAATAATGAAATAATTGCATTGTTGCTAATTGAAACATTTAAGTGCTGATTTTTTCTGAAGGTTTGGATGTTTTCTTCTTCTTCTCTCAAAGGATGTCCATTAAGTTGGCAACGGTGACTCCAATTACACGATGAGTGTCCAATGCCCAGTGTGCAGAACATAAAAAAGTGAAAATGAACAAAAAGACATTAAAACATCCACAGGACGTGCACAGCAATGTGTTCACATGCACAGGCATTACGAGGACGTCTACCAGGGAGGACACTTCGATATGTAGGGTGGGCAAATAAAGGCCAAAATACCCTAATATTTTATTTTTAAAGGGTTTTTTCTAATAGGTAGGCTGATAACCCACCCATTGTGATGCCATGCCCACCAATAGCAATGCACCCACCCACAAGAAATTTGCTATTTCCTATAAAAAGAAAGTTCAGGCAATAAGAGGATGATTGTATAAGCGCTAAATACAGAATAGGCACCTTGACATTGAAGACTAAGAAAGTAGTGGACTGAAAAAGAGTGTGGGAGATGACCAGGAGAGGAAATTCATTGTAACAATCAACTATCCCCAAGTTGAGTTACTAACACACCAAGGTTGAATTAAAATATACCCCTTTAATTTATGGTGTGAAACAACCAAAACATATTTAGAATTCTAGAATGAATGCATCAATAACTACAAACACTGGAACATACATATCTGCAGAATTAAAATAAACTGAAGCAAAATGAGTCTTATTTTCTACTTTTCGATCAACCAAGGGAATAGTCTCCATTTTCATTACAACATAGGACTGATCTCACCAGTTCCTTGTGGACCTTCTTAACTCCATCTAATGCTGGTTGTTATTTTTTTCCTTTGTCTAGAGTCAGGGAACATCCAGCAAGTGTAATTCGTTATATTAGTTATCTGGAAGCTTCTCCATTCCACCTAGAACACCACAACCATTGTGTAATACTTTGTAGTCCTCAGCAGTCTACTCTCCAGGGGCCTCATGTATAAATGGTGCGTACGCACACAAATTTACCGTAAGAACATTTCCACGCTCAAATCGCAATGTATAAAATCTAAACTTGGCGTAAAGCCACGCACATTTCCATGGTAGCTCATAACCTGTGCTCGGGTTTGCAGACTGGCGGCACCCAGCGTCAAAGCAGTGCTACTTTTCCTGTGTGGTTATCCTTTCTTTTTTAGATCCACATCCCTGACGTGGCTTTATAAATACACTGAAATTAACCACATATTGTTTATTAGTTTAATGCATCTGATTGTAATTAACCAGTAACAATATAATAGTCCACAGAATGGTCAAACTATTCTAAATACAATAGCTGCTTTAGCATTGTTCCTCTCACTGCACCTTCTTCTTCTTCTTCTTTCAGCTGCTCCCATTAGGGTCTGCCACAGCAGATCATCTTTTTCCATATTACTCTCACTGCACCACTTGGAATATTTATATCCCTGTATCTAAATGTGGGGAATCACAGCTCTACAGCAGCTGATCGGAAAGAGAATTATCGGTATACAGCATCAAGCACACACTGCCTCAGCCATGCTGTTTATTGAACTGCTCGCATACGACAAACGCTTAAGAGCCTTTCCTGTACGGACCTTGCGGTTCAGAAACAGTTTCATCCCAAGAACTCTAAACGCACTCAATCAGTCCATCAAGTGTTCCTTGTAGAACTGTTTGTATTTATATGTACAATTACCTCACTGTAAACTTGCAATACAGTTATAATACTGCACAACCTGAGCCACTTTATAAAGCGTGTATTTAAATATGACGACAATATTATTTTTAAGATGAAATGTAGCAAAATATGTTCATTATATTATACAGATAAAACTAACTTCATTTAAATAATCTATATTGTTAATAATTAAACATGTGAGGACACAGTGTCACAGCCCTAGCTAATTCAGGGATTGTGTTGTATTCTTGCTGGTGCTGGCGCAACACTGGAAGGATAGATGGACAGAATAATTAAACATGTACTACGAAGATATTTCAATGTTCCTTAAAAGTTTTGAAGAATCTGTGTTATAAGCTTACAGATGGCTTAACTTCTATTACAGAGCTGATTGTGTGGCGATTGGTACCTTGGAGAAAGAAAAGTAAGGACAGGAATTGGAGGTAACTACGTTTGAAAGAGACAGTACTGCTGCAATAAAGCATTTCATCGAAGGTCGCGCATGGCGCAGCAAGCCTCTTGCGTGAGACATGAACAAGCACTTTGCCACCGTGTTCCCATGTTTAATAACATGCTTTAACTCCTATCATCATGAAAATGATATCATGTATACATCTCAGTATTTTAATTGTTCAGAGAGCTGTAATATCACGAATGTAATGGATTCTGTGTCCTGTCGGAGGAAGAGAAAGTCCGTTTAAGAAGCACGTAGTGATTCACAAACATAGAGCACATAGAAGATCAAATACAAAACAAAGCATTTAACGTGCTACTTTAGTTACGATGGGATTTGAGAAACTAGTAAATTAAACGATTTTAAAATGAAGTTTATGATGTTCTACTTTAATGACAAAATATACTACGTGATTAAAGTGGAAATTTTCGAGATTAAAGTTGACATTTCATGCTTTTTTTCCACTTTGTCCCTACTTTTTTTTTTCCTCTGTATCTTAATAAGCTTTCATATGACACTCAGACGATGGGCTACGACTCGCCTTTTCACAGTGACTTTGATATCTGACAACTTCTTTTTTATTTCGGGCACTGTGCGACTTTGTGAACTTGAACTTTCGAGTTTCTCTGACACTCTGTGTCACTCGATCAACTTCCTTTTGTTTATTATATCACTGTTTAAACCAACAAATAGTACGTTTTTCTTTGCCTCCACTTGGTATTCGCTGAAATTCTTCTATTTTCCCCTCGTGCTTTTTCCCATTGTCTTTTCACAGAAGGCTGATTTTAAGAGCTATTTATATTGATTTGCATATTTAAAGAGGCATAATTCTGGGAGGAGTTAGGGTGGGGCAGCAGGCGCGTGCACGTACGTTACTTTTCATGCTGACCGGGATTTATGGAGCGGAAGAACGTGGAAGTTGGCGTTCGCACAGATTTATGCATCTGGATTTTTTTGTGCATAAGCACATTTCCGCTTGTTGTAGTGCGAATTCTACGCACGCCGTTATGCATGAGGCCCCAGGACTGTTTTTTTCCAAGATAGAGGATTTTCTTTTTTTTTTTCTTCTTCCCTCCTCAGGATGATGAGCTTCCTGTTATACTTTCCATCAACATAAAAGTTCTTCCTGTGTTCACTTATCTCTGGCAGTCTTTTCAAAATAAAAGCTTAGAACGGAACTGGAGTTTCAGCAACCCCCACCCCAATCCCTTCCAAGTGTAAAATTCTGGCTCACTGTGCCTTTGTCACACGTTCACCCCTTTGAGAGCTTTAGGAAGCCCCACCATCTGCCAGGGCGTACCTTGGTATTTCTGTCAGTAAAGCAGTAATGTCTGACTCTGTCATCAAGTGTTTTATGTCCTCTGATTCAGCACAAATTCAGCTTTCCATTCATGGCAGTTATGAATAGTGCTATACAAAATAACACTGGAAAATAGCAAGAAAAAAATTTACTTCTTTGTATTTTTATTTAGAAACAGAATCAGAAAATACTGAGGAAAAGAAAAGTCAAATTAAAGTCTCCACAAGTCTTGGTTGTGTTTCTTTGGCAAATTTTTTGCAACAGTGAAATAAAAAAATGAAATTGCGTAGCTTTAATAATTGAAAAGCACCGATGAATAAACTCAAGCCAAACAGAGTTTGTTTGTAGCTACAAGTCACAAATGATGAACATCTAAAGTATATCTTCTTTTTCTTCTTCTTTCCACTGCTTCTATTTAGGAGTCATCACAGTGAGTCGTCCGTCTCCATCTATCCCCGTCTCTCACACCAACTGCCTACATGTCCTCCCTCACCACATCCATAAACCTCCTCTTTGCTCTTTGTCTTTTCCTCTTTCCTGGTGGTTTCATGTCCAGCATTCTTTTCCTGATGTACCCTTCGTCTCTCCTCTGCATGTGCCCAAACCATCTCAACCGAGCCTCTCAGAGTTGGTCACCAAAGTGTCATACCTGTGTTGTCCCTCTAATATACTCATTCCTAATCTCTGTCTACCGTTGTTACTCCAAGAGAAAATCATCACATCTTCAACTCGGCCACCTCCAGCTCTGCCCCCTATCTTTTCATCAGGGTCACCGTCTCCAAACCATACAACACAGCTGGTCTCACTACTGTTTTATAGACCTTGCTGTTCACTCTTGCACATACTCTTCAATCACAAATCATTCATGGCCATTCTTCTCCACCCAGTCCACCCTCCCTGCACTCTCTTCTTCACCTGTCTGTCTGTCACTTTAGACTGTTGAACCCAAGTATTTAAATTCATCTACCTTCACCACCTCTGCTCCTTGTAGTCACACCATTCCACCACCTTTCTGTGACAAAGTGGCTTCCACTCCATGCTCCCATCTTCCTTCTGAGAGCCCTTGAACCCAACACCGTCAGTAATGTCACCGATGAGCTGGACAGTGAGGCACAACAATGAAGCAAGGGGATGGTGCAAAAAGTGCAAAGAGCTTTTAGTAAAAACAACAACAACAAAACAGTGTTCAAACAAATAGTGCAGTGCATCAAAGTTCTATAAATAAATAATCCAATAAAACGAGTGAACTGGTGGAGGTTTAAATCTAATAGAAAAAATCCTGTTAAAACAATGGCTAGAAGCAGTCTTTTAAAACAAACCCCGGTGCCTTTCTACTGGTGTCTCTCCTGCTTCTCCCGTCCAGGCTATGCACCAGGGGAGCCACCCTACCTGCAGCTGACCGTCTTTCTGCTGGTCTGTTCGCCTTTCTCATCCCTGGCTCCGGTAGCCTTCATCAGACCGCGACTTGGGCTCCCCAGCGACCAGGGTGCTCATGCTAAGGCTTTCACTTCCCAAGTCCCGACTCCCGCTGCCTTCTCGGCCATATGCGGCAAGCCATCCTCCTTCTGGTCACTCCCGCTCCTTACTTAATGCTCAGCTGGAGCGACCACTACCAACTGCTCCCGTGGTGCCAGGCAAACACCCCACGAGGGCTCACTGTCCAGCTGCCTTTCTCTCTCTACTGAGAGCACATTTGCTCGCTCACGCACCAACTTTCTCCTCCCTGCTTCCTGCCTTCTTCTTCTCCTGCAACCTCCGTTCGTCTTTTCTTTCTTCCTTAGCCACCTCGCACTTCTATTATTTATCACGGGGACGTGGATCAGGTGTGGCAATTAGCAGCTCCCAGCATCAATTACAGATGCGGACAACTCCTCACCTGTGCACTTAAGCGAGGACCGCCCCGAATCACGAATTACCTGGGAAACCGCTTCGGCCACACTACCACGTCCCCTCTCTAAGCCGCGAGTGCGGTGGCTAGTTATTTAAAAAGTGGCCTTTTTGACTTGAGGTGTGGACCTGCTACACCACACTTCCCTCTCATTCACACTCACTTCTACTGACTGTCATTCCCCGTCTCCCCAATATGTACCTCCACCTCTCCAACTTCGTCTAAACCTGCTGTCTACTCTCAGTACAGATCACAATGTCATCCATGATCATCCTGTCTGACCTCATCTGTCAATATGTCCATCACCACTGCAAAAAGGAAAGGGCTCAGAGCTGATCCTTGATGTAATCCCACTCTCACCTTGAACCAGGCTGTCATTCTTACCACACACCTCACCACAGTCACACTGTCCTCACACATATCCTGCACCACCCTCACATACTTTTCTGCTACTCCCGACTTCCTCACACAGTACCGTAACTCCTCTCTTGATATCCTGTCATACGCTTTCTCTAAGTCCACAAACATGCAATGCCATTTCTGCTGACCTTCTCCATCAACACTCCTAAAGTATATTCATCTCTATTATTAAGAAATGTAATATTGGTTTGTTGATGGCACAGTAGCATAATGGTTCTCACTACTGTTTCAATGATCCAGTGTTCAGGTTTTGGATTTGGATTCTCTGTGTAGTCTGCATGTTTTTCCCCAGTGATGGTATGTCCTGGGATAGGCTCCGGTACTCCATAACCTAAGTCAGTTCATTAAGTGCAATTCATAACTCCAGAGAGTGGCAGAGTGTTGCATGATGAGCAGCACATGCAAATAAAAATTTCACTGAACTAATAATAATAATAATTAATAATTCATTACATTTATATAGCGCTTTTCTCAGTACTCAAAGCGCTATCCACACAGGGAGGAACCGGGAAGCGAACCCACAATCTTCCACAGTCTCCTTACTGCAAAGCAGCAGCACTACCCGGTCTTTGGAAAGCAACGCTTCATTGCTTTGACGTGAAAGTTACAGAACCTTCAGATCTCAATTCAGTCTTACAAGAAAAGTATTTAGAAAGGAGTATTGTGATGGTATCAGTGCCGATGCATTCAGGCTAAACGGATTGAAGAACAAGTAAGTGAGGGAGGAGGCCAAGGTCAGAATGTGTGGAAATCAAAAGCCGAGCTATCCATCGGAACCCAAAAACATTGACGCAATGTCAAAATATGTCCAAGAGCCCAACTAGATATCACGTCCCTAACCTAATCACACAGCAAAGACTTGTTTAATTAGAAATTATCGATAAACTCTGAGAAAATGAATGCTATGTTGCCATCTTAACACTTTGAACGTTAAGGACACGTTAAGTCGTGTTGCATCAAGTCTGTCAATGGGCCACGTGATGTGACACACATCTCAGTATACAGCCAGTAGAGACGCAGCCAGCCAGCCAGGTCTCTGTTATCTACTATAGTGCTGCCATCTAGTGGATAGACATGGAATTCTTTTTTTATATGCAACAGCTTGGGGAAAGCAGTGCTATAAACCTGTAGTTAAGTCGTCATGAAAAAGCGGCTGATATTATTCAAACAACTAGATTGCTGCAAGATGAATATTTTGATGCTAATGACAGTGACTGAGACTGTGACAATCAATTGGACGATGTGAAACCTGTAGGCGCTGGGATTGATGCGAATGGCTGCCCTTCATCACAAGACGTCCGACTTGTCACGACTGTCAGGACAGAACTACACGGACATCCTGCCGCCAACTGCCAGATGTGTTGTGTGCAACAAGCATGGACAGCGCAAAGAAACACGTTATACAGGGTGTCCACAAAAACACTCCTTGATTTTAAAAGGTTACAAAATCCAAATTTATTGGAATACTCTTTTACCTTTAAGGCTAAAGTTTCATCACCTCATACAGTTTCATATGGTATCTGTTGATTATGTACGCTCGATGTGCACCCCACCTGTTACTCAGCAAACTTCGATGTGATAATCGAGCTCAGACCAGACTCTCTGAAGCATATCCGGTGCGAACACGTTTATAGCTTCAGTGATGCGTTCCTGCACATCATCCATAGTTGCGGGCAGAGGTGGGTAGAGTAGCCAAAAATTGTACTCAAGTAAGAGTAGCGTTACTTCAAAATAATATGACTCGAGTAGAAGTAATAAGTAGTCATCCAAAAAATGACTCAAGTAAGAGTAAAAAAGTATTTGGTGAAAAGACTACTCAAGTACTGAGTAACTGTTTGAACATAATAAATGATTTGTTTTTTAGAAATGTTGTAATAAGACCGACAAAAATATAAAATAATGTGCAAATTCTGCTATTTCCAAATAATAAAAAATGAGTACAAATAAATAACATCCTTACAAAATAAAGACACACAAATAACACAAAGTTCCAAATCTCAGCTTTTCACAACAAAGCTTTTGAAGCCGATATCTACAATAGGTAACATGTATGTTTGAACAGTGCACACTACTTACAGTGACGAGATCTACTGACTGTACACTGACAGTATAATACTGTATATTGACTTTGTGATGTAGCAGGTCCGCAGCTTCAAAAAAAAATCCATAAAGCCGTGTCACTCTCCGTTGGCGCAATCGCACGATCACGGGGAGTTAATGAGGTAGTTGGAGCGAGTCACACCTGCACGTGTGGGTGCGATCGTTCTCGATTGCTTCGTTGGCTTTCTGCAGCGTGTGATTAAGGCCCACAGACACAGGAGTGTATATATACGGGTCGGCCCAAAAAAAGAAGGGGGAATCAAAGAAAAGGAGAAAAGAGAAGAGTCTGTAGGGGACCGGCATTGTCACACACTTGCCCTCTAAATAGCACAGCTGATAGAAAATAACATTCGAACAAGGCAGCTTGCACACGTACAACAAGTTTCACTTTACCATGACTGTCTGTGTCTGTGCATGTTTGGTTAAAACCTGCTTGTTCTTCACTCAGTGAAGTGTTGGTGAAGCTTCAGCAAGAGTTGGCTCTCAAGGTTCTTGCAGTGAAGCTGTGACCGTTTAACAGTAAACAGGAGCTCTGCATGACTAAAAAGTCTCTCACAGGCTGCAGATGCAGAAATTTTTTGTGTGTGGTCATGTGACTGCATGGCTACGTCTGATTGGTGAAACGGAGTGGTGTGATTATTGTTGCTGCGTCTGATTGGCGAAACATAGTCATGGGATTATTGTTGCTACGTCTGATTGGTGAAACGTAGTCATGTGATTATTGTTGCTACATCAGATTGGCGAAATAGTCATTGCAGTAAATCCACTGGTGACTTCTCTCTGGCAAAAATATAGCGTATATAATGGAAAAAAGTAACGAGTCGAGTGTTGCCCAATGTAGTAGAGTAAGAGTAGCGTTTCTTTTTCACAAATGTACTCATGTAAAAGTAAAAAGTATGGTGCAGTAAAACTCCTGTTAGAAGTTCAATTTTTTAAAAAAGTTACTCAAGTAAATGTAACGGAGTAAATGTAACTTGTTACTACCCACCTCTGAGGGGGGTTACGTACAATCTGTCTTTCACATACCCCTAAAGGAAAACGTCACAAACAGCAATGTCCGGTGACCTCGGGGAGCCACTTGAGGAACACCTTGTCCAGTGTGACCAATTCATCTGTTTGGCAGGCGCTCGTTGAGAAAATTACAGACAGCGAGATGCCAGTGCGGTGGTGCCCCATCTTGTTGAAAAAGGTAGTCACCTATCTCAGTAAGTTGTGGAAAAGAAGAAATGTTTTGAGTTAATGTATTTGCTGTCATCTTATTTATAAACATATTCCAATAAGTTTTGATTTTTTAACTTTTAAAATCAAGGAGTGTTTTTGTGGGTACCCTGTATATATGTGGCACATGTGCGTCAAAGCCTGCACTTTGTGAGGTGCCACCATCCTAGAACTCTCATTAAAATGGTGACTTTTACTTGTATTGATGGTCAAAATAAGGCAGTTAACAGTTTCTTTACATTTTTCACAGAGTCACTGTTGATAATAAAACTGCTTCTTTCTAATACATTTCTTTAAATTTTTCACCAGTTTTGATTGAGTTCGTTATTGATCATAACATGCTGTGGCGGACCACCGGGGCCCTTATCTGGACCGACCGAGGACAGTCGCCTTGGCTCCCAGCAGCTGTGTGCTGATGGACTGTTCAGGAGTCACAAAATGCAATAGTGGAGGCTGTAAGAGATGTGGCCAATGAACTCAGAAATATAAGGGCTGTACAGCGTGATATTAAACACAAATTCAATTAATCTGATTACCTGTTTTTACATTCTGCTAATTACATTCAAACAAAGTTGTAACACTGTCCGGTTTGTCTGATCATCTGGTGGGTCAGGGTCATCATAGTGTATCACTTCAGGTCACAATTGTGTGCCACATTATGAATTTCGCTACATGCCTGCACAATGCGACACACTTTCAGTGCACTATAGAGCAAGCAGCACATTGATAGAGTGGCAATGCTTTCTATTCACATACAGTGGCAGACGACCGGGACACCCCAACCATGGAAGGACTGGGGAGAGGGTATCTGAGTATTTTCAAGACCATTTCTCCCCCGGACTTGCAGAAGACATCCCCCTTGGCTTCCAACGGGGCCACAGGTCATGAGCATGGAAACTCAACCCTATTAAGGCCTGTGGCCAGTTTGGCAGCACCTGGAAGTGTGGCTGGATGAAGCTCATTGGGCACCTGGACTCCTAAAGGGAGCCAGTCATCACCACACAATGGCCTGAATTGGGAGGAAGTGGATGAAGCTTGTGAAGGAGGAGTGGAGGCGGATGGACTGGTGGGCCTTCTGTCTCGGTGATTTGTGCACTGAACTGCAAATAAGCTGTGTGTTGTGTGTGATAATATGTGGGTCCTGCCTGTCTGTGTCGGGGTTCACTTCACAATGCATAGACCTTTACTGCAGCGTTCTGGTAATTAAAGGTCCAGCGGTCAATGTGTTAAGCAGGCGTAACATATCACATGACTTCAAAGTCACATGACTAGCAATGGGTGGGCCACTAGCATGAAACGAAGGCCTCAAAATGTCAATGAAGGCAAAAAGAAATAAACCAGGGTGTGCAGAACACAACTGCTAGCCTTCCTCTTAAACTCAGATGTTCTGAATTCCATCTTAAGTACACAATGGCTCCAGTCCCACACATCCTGCAATGAACATGGCAGCACAGAACAGTGCAGAATAGCTGAATAAACAACAGAAGCAAACCAAAATATTTTAGAATTAATCCATAGATATGAAAAAATGAAAGGGTCAGAAACAGAGGCCAACACCAAAGGGGAAAAGCAGGATTGGTGAAGTCCTAACAGTGAAAACCTGAATAGCAAAACAAAACGTCCTAAGAAACTCAGCTTCTTGTGCCGGTGAGCGAAGACCAAGACGATGATTGTGGATTTCTGCAGGCCTGTGAACATCTGTGGGGAGGACATTGAGATGGTGCAGACTTATAAATGTCTAGGTGTCCACCTTGATGACAGACTGGGCTGGTCTGTGGAGACAGATGTCCTCTACAGGATGGGGCAGAGCAGGCTCTTCTACCTCAGAAGACTCAGATCATTCAATGTATGTAGCAAAATGTTGTCTTTATTCTATCAGACAGTCGCACCAGTGTCCTCTTCTTTGTTGTTGTGTGTTGGGGAGACAGCAAGACAGATAAGAACACTAAGAGGATGGACAAGCTGGTGAAGATGGCTGGCTCAGTGCTGGGTGGGACTGGACTCACTGGGAATTGTGGTGGAAAAGTGTATGGGGAAGAAGGTACAGGCCATCCTTAACAATGGCAGTCACCGTCTCCTCAGCTTTTGGGTGGGTCAGAGAAGTAAAGGCAGCAGACGCCATCTCTCACCGCACTGCAGAGCAGAACACTTTAGGAGATCATTTGTTCTCACTGCCGTGAGATTTTATAACACTGCTGTCAACACGAGTGAATCAGGACCTGCTCACCACTCTACCTTACAACACTGTAACAACTGACCTAACTGTACATTTTACTGTTTATTTATTATATTTGTTGTTCTTGCTTTTATAATAATTTGCAATACTTTTTACTGATGTGCTTGAGCTACTGGACAACTGAATTTCCCTGAGGGGATGAAAAAAGTATCTATCTATCTATCTATCTATCTATCTATCTATCTATCTATCTATCTATCTATCTATCTATCTATCTATCTATCTATCTATCTATCAATCATATAGTGCCTTTCACATCTATCTATCTATCTATCTTATAGTGCCTTTCGTATCTATCTATCTATCTATCTATCTATCATATAGTGCCTTTCGTATCTATCTATCTATCTATCTATCTATCTATCTATCTATCTATCTATCTTATAGTGCCTTTCGTATCTATCTATCTATCTATCTATCTATCTATCTATCTATCTATCTATCTATCTATCTATCATATAGTGCCTTTCACATCTATCTATCTATCTATCTATCTATCTATCTATCTATCTATCTATCTATCTATCTATCTATCTATCTATCTATCTATCTGACATCACAAGGGACCACCCTCAGTCCTATAAAGAATGAGGAAAACCTACAGTCCTGTGCAGTTCATTGTATTCACTGGGGTTATTGAGATTATTGTTCTACTCTTTGCTCTGTATTTGTATCTCTGGATATTTTTATTGGGACTTATTTTCCACTGGATTTAGAAGGTCAGCTCCTTCTGTGTATTTTGTGCTCCTTTTGCTAAGATCATTTTTGTGCAATACTGTACATATTATTTATAGAGAATCTGCATCTGCCCTGCATGTTTTTACAAGCCGATGGTTGACAGATCCTTATCTTTTGTGTTACTGTTTTTGGGACTCTGTGCTGAAGTACTCTCAAGTTCATGACATTCTGGGTTTCTCACATTTCCCTTCTGTCCATGTGAGGTGCCTGACATATTCCCAAAGACCTGTGGGTTGGGTTAACTTGTCAATTTTAAATTAGCCCAGTGAGAGCGTGTCCTGCAGTGATGTTAGATCCTGGGTTGATTCCCACCTTGCACCCAATGCATTATTAGCTTCTCAACAACAAAAATAAAATGAAATAAGCAGACTGAAGAATGTCTCCTCATGTTACATTACCTGACATGATTTATGCCCGCTTTCGTTTTAAAGTCCTCACAAAGCAGAAGCAAGCAGCTCTTCATCATTTTAATCTTATAATGAGCAGTACCTTAACCTTGTATTGTCTCTGGCAGGTGCGCTCTTCGATTGCAGTGGGAACCCCAGACTACCTTTCCCCTGAAATCCTACAGGCCGTGGAGGACAGCAGCCAGTGCTACGGTCCTGAGTGTGACTGGTGGTCAATGGGCATCTGCTCCTTCGAGATGTTCTTTGGTCAGGCGCCCTTTTATGCCGACTCCATCACGGAAACATATGCCAAGATCATCAGCTTCCGGGTAAGTCTATGATCATTCAGACAGCATCGGCCTGTCAGCAGCTTCAGCAACATTTCTGTTTTCTAGCATGCCGCAAATAACGGAACACAGGAACATTCAATTCCAGAAGCCCATCCTTCTGTTTTCAGGGCTCTGTCCTCGGTCCTCTGCTTTTCTGTATTTATATGCTTCCCCTTGGCCATATTATCCGTAGCTTTGGACTGGGTTATCATTTTTATGCAGACGATACTCAACTCTACTTCAATGTTAAAAGTGGAACTTCATCAGAGCTTTCTCAGCTCACAACCTGCCTTAGTGAAATTAAAACCTGGATGGAGCAGAACTCTTTAAAATTAAATTGCAACAAAACTGAACTCCTGCAAATTGGGACTAAAATGCAACTTAATAAAATGAGCTCCTTCCCAGTCCATCTTGGCGGTGATCTCATCAGACCTGCCTCTACTGCAAAGAATCTTGGTGTCATTTCTTACTTTCACCTCCGTAACATATCCCGTGTTCGCTCCTTCCTCTCCTTCTCTAATGATGAGAAACTCGTCCATACTTTTATCACATCCCGTATCGATTATTGTAATTCCCTACTGGCAGGTGCCCCTTCTAATCTTATATCACTGCTCCAGCTTATTCAAAACTCTGCTGCAAGAGTCCTTACTCGAACCAGCAGCAGCGAGCACATCACACCCATCCTGCTCCGCCTTCACTGGCTCCCTGTGTCTTACAGAATCGAATATAAAATCCTACTAATAACCTACAAAGTCTTAAATGACCTCACGCCAAACTACATCAGTGACCTTCTCCATCACTATGTGCCTGCCCGCCCACTAAGGTCCTCTGATTCTGGTAATCTTGTTGTGCCCCACACTAATCTACACTCCATGGGTGACAGCAGGGCCTTCAGCTGTATAGCGCCCAGACTCTGGAATGACCTACCGAAATTAATCAGGTCAGCTGACTCCACGAATTCTTTTAAAAAACAACTCAAAACTCATCTGTTCAGGAAGGCTTTTACCTCTACTTGACTTTATTACCCTTCTCTCGGTTTACTTCTCTGTCAAGATGCTCACGTGACCTGTGTGTGTGTGTGTGTGTGCGAGACCATCAATTATGTTGTCTGTTAGGCTTTTCTCAGAATTTACTGTCTTAATCTTCTTTATTTATTTACTGTATCTGGTTTGTACAATGCTATATACTGTATACCCTGCCGTTCTTTCTTATACTCTGTAAGTGCCTTGAGCATGGGAAAGGCGCTATATAAATAAAATGTATTATTATTATTATTATTTTCCCACAGGAGCACTTTGAATTTCCTAGGGGCTTCCCCGAAGTCTCAGAAGAGGCCCGGGACCTGATCTCAGGGCTGATTAGTGAACGTGAGCAGAGGATGGGGAGGAATGGGATTGAAGACTTCCAGAACCATTCCTTCTTCACTGGCATTGACTGGGAAAATTTGCATCGCTGTCAGCCACCGTTTCAGCCAGAGGTGGCCAACTCCACGGATACTTCCAACTTTGACATTGTGGAGGACAGCCTCAGCGAACAGGTGAGAAAGGTCTAAGCAGGACTTAACAGGTCGGGTGGGTGACATCACGGGGAAGTGTAGTGTGATATCATAGTGCCGCACCTATTTAAGATGGTGGTCTATGCTGCTGAGAGTGTACAACATTAATGTCTGCTTGTTTGCTTTAGATACTGATATGGAGACAAATCTGTCTGTCTTTTTATCATATAATGCATTAGCTATGTCTGCATGTACAGTATTTGTGTATGTATGTTTCCATCACTCCTTACTCTATCTATCTATCTATCTATCTATCTATCTATCTATCTATCTATCTATCTATCTATCTATCTATTATATAGTGCCTTTCATTTCTATCTATCTATCTATCTATCTATCTATCTATCTATCTATCTATCTATCTATTATATAGTGCCTTTCATCTATCTATCTATCTATCTATCTATCTATCTATCTATCTATCTATCTATCTATCTATCTATCTATTATATATTGCCTTTCATCTATCTATCTATCTATCTATCTATCTATCTATCTATCTATCTATCTATCTATCTATCTATATAGTGCCTTTCATCTATCTATCTATCTATCTATCTATCTATCTATCTATCTATCTATCTATCTATCTATCTATCTATCTATCTATCTATCTATCTTTTTATATAGTGCCTTTCCTCCCTGTCTATTTATCTATTTATTGTTTTGTACCTTTCCTATTTATCTACTATATAACCATTACAAAAAGAGGATTTTTTTCCTGAAAATTTGCGGAATACTCTTCCAAATCTTTGTTAGAAAGAAAAGCAGAAGAAGGTATGTAGTTGTTCTTAATGATTCCAGTATTTTTATGTCAGTTATAAATTTTCAAGAACCAGATTCTTGGCTAAGCATTCCCATTTAACTGTGCTGTAAATTACGAGTCCTTAAACGTCCTTCTTGGTTTGTCTCCAATGATGTTTGCTTCGGTGCTGTAACAGTTTAACAGAAAGTCCTCGGAGGATGGCGTTTCAGGACAGGAGTGAGCCGTTTGTCCTGTCATTGTCCCTGTGTGGTAAGTTCACAGTGGACATCTGATAAAATAAACTGCACAGGATTGGGTTCTCTGGCCCAGGGGTGACAGCACTGACACTCTGGAGTCGCACCCGTGTCTACATTGTGGCGCTCAGTGCATGTATCTGATCCGTTGGTCCTTATGTCCTGTTTCTTCTGTCAGTCTGATGATTTCAAAGTTTGCCTGCGATTATAAAATGCAGAGGAGATCAAGTAATGAGCTGGCAGAATGCAGTGTTACTTGAATTTGGACGTCTACATTAAAACAGACAGAGAAAGATGATGAGAAAGAATTCTTGAATTCAGTTCACATTTCTTACTGCGGGGTCAGTGTGGGTGCCTTGTAAATTTACGGACCAAACATAATGGATGTGAAGCAGAAAGTCAGAGTGAGCTTTGACTCTGAGGTACCAAATGTGGGGACTTTCCACCAAATGGACCAGCAGGAACTAAAGTGCCCAACACAGAGAGGCCCAACTGCTCATTATGGACCACCTCAGGCCCACTGTCATCACCAGCATGTCTCATGTTCTGCTGATTACATCCTGCAAACCGGGAGTGCTGACCTCGATCTCGCCACATTGTTAACTTTAATTTTATGACAGGGCAGAAAATCATAACTTGCATTTCTAAAATGAAGTCCCTTAGACTCAGTACCCTCAAAACCACCAAGAAGCTCGACTGCAGCACCCACTCTTGACTCTGCCGAGACTGAGAGAGCCCCTCATGCACCAGAGATGTCACTCATCAGGCCGCCATTGAAAAAACAAAACAGATATGCATAACAAACATAGACTTACTGTATTTCACATTGGAACTTTTCTTTGTACCAAAATTTGAAAAAGTAGCTGCCATGAAACTTCAGTCTCATTTTATTCTCTCGAATAAACATTCCGGTTGATTTTGCGACTTCTCTCACCACGCTAAGTATCAGAGTTCACTTGTGGTATCGATTTATTGGAGCAAATCTGAGAGGGGGGGTTGTGGGCCGAGGGGAGGCGGAGCCACAGAAGTAGGGAGGGGGCGGGGCCATCCTTACTCACACGGCAGCCTCTGTTGGAGTCGCTGTACCTCTCGCCGCGTGTTGGAGCGCACCTTGCCTCTGCTTAGCTAGCGATACCCGTTTATTCAGCAGACATTATCACTTACAGATTGAACATTTGACGTTGTTGAGAGAGATCAGAGCTCCGTGTGTTTCAGAGGGTAGCTGCTCCTTGCCCGAGATATCACGACCACGTGCTTTTCTTTCCCGTCAGAGCTGAGAGCTTTTTTTATTGATTTTTAAAGTTTGTCCCATTTCACTCCTATGTGGGTGGAGCCGTGGAGGATGGCTACTTTAGTATATTTAGGAATACAACTGAAATGGAGCTACGATAAAGCCAAATTAAAATTTTAGCAGTTTCGGCCTGGCGTATTTTTGGCCACCTCACCATGTCTTTTAAGCTCATTCTGCATTAACACACAGGCATTGCTACAAAGTAGACAGCGTTATAAATATACAATTTATCTAAGAATTATTTTATGAGAATATCAGTTGCTTTTTTGGTGGGGTCCTTCATATCAGAGATCAGTTTTGGTTGTGAGTTTTCACCTGTTTATTATCGAGTGACCCCCCCCCCCCATGCCATTTTGTTTCTGTTTTTGGGCGCCACTGTGTTGATGGTCCCGTTGTCAAGACGTGGCTCTGAGTTGCTAGGGGGCATAGTCCTTTAAGTCACACCGTATGACATTTACTTTGCTGAGAAAGAAGACGAAAGAAGTGACTTCTGATTATGTTACAGATAGTGGAAGGAGTTAGGGTTAGGGTTGAAGTTAACAGAGTGGGGACATCGAAGTATTGTAGGCCTTCTTAGTGGGCTATTCATGTATGCATTGTGAAGAAACAACAAGAGTACCACAGCAAAGGGCTGGGAAATCCACCCCATATACTCTGAGAAACACTCGCAAAGAGAGTAGTCACATAACTACTAACTTCTTCTTCTTCTTCTTTCGGCTGCTCCTGTTAGGGGTTGCCGCAGCGGATCATCTTCTTCCATATCTTCCTGTCCTCTGCATCTTGTTCTGTTACACCCATCACCTGCATGTCCTCTCTCACTAAATCCATCTTCTTCTTCTTCTTCTTCTTCTTTCGGCTGCTCCCTTTAGGGGTTGCCACAGCAGATCATCTTCTTCCATATCTTTCTGTCCTCGTCATCTTGCTCTGTCACACCCATCACCTGCATGTCCTCTCTCTCACCACATCCATCTTCTTCTTCTTCTTCTTCTTCTTCTTTCGGCTGCTCCCTTTAGGGGTTGCCACAGCAGATCATCTTCTTCCATATCTTTCTGTCCTCGTCATCTTGTTCTGTCACACCCATCACCTGCATGTCCTCTCTCACCACATCTATCTTCTTCTTCTTCTTCTTTCGGCTGCTCCCATTAGGGGTTGCCACAGCGGATCATCTTCTTCCATATCTTCCTGTCCTCTGCATCTTGTTCTGTTACACCCATCACCTGTATGTCCTCTCTCACTACATCCATCTTCTTCTTCTTCTTCTTCTTTCGGCTGCTCCCATTAGGGGTTGCCACAGCAGATCATCTTCTTCCATATCTTTCTGTCCTCGTCATCTTGTTCTGTCACACCCATCACCTGCATGTCCTCTCTCACCACATCCATGTCCTTCTTCTTCTTCAGCCAACAGTAGCCCAATTTCCGCCAGCACTCTGTTGGCTAACAGTACTGGTGGCGGTCTTTGTTAACCCGGGGCTCGACCGATCCAGTATGGAAATTTGTATCGTTGTCCGCATGTTGGTTTTACACCGGATGTCCTTCCTGACGTAACCCTCCCCATTCACATAACTACTAACACACTAAAAAAATGAAATCTTGGGCTTACATAGGAGGGAAACAGGAAGGGGTGGGATCTCAGGCGGAAGTGAGGTCTGCAGGAGGGCGTGGCAAAGAGGCAAAAGGTAGGTGGAGTCTTAACTGGCCTTTCCTTCCGGTGGTCCATGGAAGAGGGAAGAAAGGTGTTAGTGCCGTTCATCCCCCCCCCCCCGGCTCCATACGTTACTCCCTGTTAAGCCCTTAGACAGCCTACCAAGCGCACGTGGGTGACAGCGTTTATTAGTTATGTGTTTATGGTTTTTATTGAAATTATTATTGAATTATAGGCTTCATGGATAATAGTTCACACGCCACCTCAGAAGCGAAGCGCTGTCCCTTAGCATGTGTCTTAGCATAAAACCTCAGAGGCTCGGCAGCTTAACTTAACATGTGTCACGTGGAATTCGAAATGCAATTAGGAAGAGAATGCTCACCATTTGTGAATATTCAGCTGCTGTGCACCCACACGGAAAAAGGGCTTCACCTTGTGACCGGTGGGCAGACTGCGAGAGAAAACCAGTAGGAATAGTTGGGGCGCCAGCCAGTCTACCCCATTATAATTGTAGCCATTGCCAGACACAATAAATGAAACAAAAGTGTTGAAAACGAGGAGCCACTCCTGGGTTCTTACTGAGTGGGTCGGCTTCTTCTCCTGTGTCTTCTCCTGTGTCCTCTGAGTTGGGCGCCTCATCTGGGGCTCATGCCAGCCTGGCACCCAATGCTGCCTGGATAGGAAACAGAGACCCTGAACTGAATGAATCATTTTAGGATGGATGAATGGATGCTCGTTATCTACCAGTTTTATTTTTTATTAGCCTCTTGATTTTTAAAATGTATATTTTATCATTTGACACTAGGTCCTGCTCTGATTTGAATTATTCTCTCTGCTTGTTGTTTGCACAGGAGATCTTCTCTGAGATGTTAGAAGAAGCACCTCTGGGGATTCATCTGGCGTTTGTGGGCTACTCCTACACGGCTACCAGGTAATAGCGATAGGACATGTACCTTATATAGCGCCTTTCCTGTACTCAAAGTGGTTCATAAATATTGAAAGGGAAAGTAGGACCCAGCCAGCCCACCTGATCTGTGTAGAGATGATACCCGTGGGCCTGGCCTATTTTCTTTTATTCTTTCCCCATTATTTAAAGATTTGCAGAACGGCCAACAGCAACACAGCTACCTCACAGGTCCTAGAGACTTGGGTTCAAATCTTGGCCTGGTGACTCTGTGGAGTTTGCACGTTCTCCTTGTGTTCTGCTCCGATTTCCTTCCACATTCCAAAAAAAAAAGAAACATGCAGGTTGGGTCAAATAGTGGCTTTAAGTTGGCACAGTCTATGCACTTGTGGGCCCTGCAATAGAGTGGCACACCATCCAGGGTTGGCTCCTGCCTTCCTTTTGATGACTACAGTTGGGTTTCCTTTACCAATGCATTGAAAAACAAAAACAGAAAATAGATGGGTGGCTTAAAGATTAGCAGTTCATAGGACTTGGGGTCACATCTCAGGCTGATCTCCTCCTTCATTGCACTTTGGCCAGTTTAGGGGGTGTTTGCAAGTGTCAGCTGTAGCCCCCTAATGAAACTCTCATGTCACAGAATGTAGGATTGGTGTTTTACCCTTTGATACGCACTATGCAGGTATGTCTAAAAGTTTATGGACCCCTGACCTTCACCTCTATGTGAGTCTGTTGGACATCCCATCCCAAAACCGTGTACATTATGTCATAAGAATGAACGGGAGACATCAAACGTTTGGGGGCAAACAGGTACATTTGTTTGAGTTGTTTTCAGCTCAGAGTCCAAAACAGAACTGACTCATAGGACTAAAGATGGCAGTTTTAAAGGCTGATATCATCATGGGCGCTGGAACAGGAAGTGACGTCATCATGGGCACTGGAACTCGGTGGGATTGAGAGAAAAAGTCAGCACACCTTGCCACCCCTTGGTCTGGTGTGGAAGTGTCACTATTCAGGCCCATTAGCTGCCTCCCATTCGCACGTGTGTGACAATTACTAGATAGATAGATAGATAGATAGATAGATAGATAGATAGATAGATAGATAGATAGATAGATAGATAGATAGATAGATAGATAGATAGATAGATAGATAGATAGATAGATAGATAGATAGATAGATAGATAGATAGATAGATAGATAGATAGATAGATAGATAGATAGATTCTTTATTTATCCCAAGGGGAAATTCACACACTCCAGCAGCAGCATACTGATACAAAACAATATTAAATTAAAGAGTAATAAAAATGCAGGTATAACAGACAGTAACTTTGTATAATGTTAACGTTTACTAACAGCCTCCATTCTTCTTTCCACAAGATGTTGGTCTGCGTCTGTGGGAATTTGTGCTCATTCAGCCACAAGAGCCTTTGAGAGGTCAGGTGCTGATGTTGGATGAGACCACCTGCAGAACGTTAAGGGTGAGGCACTGCTTACAGCTTCACCCAGGGCAGCTAGAGCCAGGCCTTACTTGTGTCCAGGTCCCTTTTCTTGGACCTGGACCCTCTCAGGTCCTTTCTACAATACAAGAGAGTCCCCTTCAAGAGCCTGTGGTCCACGTCAGTCCAGTCCAGTCCAGTGTGCCACTCTCTTCTGCAAATCTGAGTGACCAAAATTTCAAAATTAAGATCCTTCTTTTCACAGAAGGATTTGGCAACAGTGATTCACACTTTTATTACACCTCGGCTTGATTATTGCAATTCTCTGTATGTGGGATTGAACAAAATCTGCCTTGTTGTGCCTTCAGTTATCTCAGCATGCAGCAGCGAGACTGAGCGAATCACACCCATACTGGCCTTCCTCCATTGGTTGCTGGTAAGATTTCAGACTGACTTCAAACGTATTGTTTGTTTATAAGGCCTTGCATGGCGTCGCCCCTAAAAACGCCTGCGATCTCCTTCATCCTCTCTCGGGAACAAGCATTTTGAGGTCATCTGCTCAATTAGTTCTTGCAGTTTCTAGATCATGGCTAAACTTTAAGGGTGACAGGGCTCTTTCAGTGATTGCTCCAAGACTTTGGAACGGCCTGCCTCTCCACATCAGGTCTTCTCTGTCTACACTATTGAGACTTTTAGGACTCGGCTAAAAACTCACTTGTTTCTCCTCCTCCTTTTACACTGGGTGAGGTCGTTCGTTAGATTTTCAATAGTTTTTACTAACTGTTTTATTATTTTATTTTATTAACGGTTTTATTATTATTATTTAGAGTAGCTGTGGTTGTTTTTAAATATGCTTTATAAATTAATTTGATTGATTGATTGACCACCACTGATTAATCAAACTCCCAGTCTGCACTCTGGTGCCCCCTACTTGTCATCTTCTTGCAGTGTCTGCTAGTGACACGTCCTCAACTCTACTGCATTCTAAAGCTGATGTAAATATGTTCTGTATATATATATATATATATATATATATATATATATATATATATATATATATATACACAGTGATCCCCCGCCTATCGCAGAAGTTACGTTCCAGACCCATCAGCGATAGGTGAAAATCCGCGATATAGAAAGACCATATAAACTTTAAACACATGTAAATTTATTAAAGCACACTTTGTAAACACGTATGATATGTGGATGTTGGGTTAAGGATATGAGTAACATCTCTCTGTTATAAAAAAAAAAAAATCTTGGCAGGGAGACGAGGCGTGATCTTCTCGGAAGACAATCTGACATTTTAATGTCCCGCGAGACAGAAGGACAGCTGCTGTACAGGCTTTTAAATGATCGACGCGCAGAGCGACAAGCAGAACAGGCATCTTGGCAGAAGCAGCACAAAGCCAGTAGCTGATCCGACCACTTCTGCTTAGCGTGCGTTCAGCTCCCCCCCCCCCTTCACAACGCGAACGGGAGAGACGTGAAGTGGCAGGAGCGTAGAGCGTTGAGTGAAGCAATCGAGACCGGATCATCTCAGAGAGACACATTGATGACACAGCCTTAGGAAGCAAAACCTGTGAGATGGTAACCCTCCTTCAGAACGCTAGACACAAAGTGGCATAAGGACAGCTGCTGTACAGACTTCTAAGTGATTGACACAAAGCGCAATGAGCACAACACACAGCTGGCCAGCAGCAGCAGCAAGACAGCAGCTGAACCGATCGCATCTCTTTAGTGTGCGTTCAGACCCCCCCTTCACAACGCAAGCAGCGTTATAAGTCCCACGAGAAAGAGATGTAACCACGCCCAGGGCGGGAAATAAAGGACAAATAGTAGATGACAAAGTAGAACGTCGTAAAGAATTCAAAAACGTTGGTGTTAGAGATAAGCAAGTTAGAGATAATGGAACTATGAAAATTCGAAAGTCTCAAAAAAAATGACAGTAAAGATCGTATTAGCACAAACAAGCAGAAATTATTACTCAGTGAAATAATGGAACAGCGAAAAGAGATCGAATATATATGGACATAAGTGATATGACAGAAGTATTTGGATATTGTTTGGCTTTAAAGTTTAAGTCAGAGACTTGTAGATCTTCTAATTCCTGTTGCCATCAGGATGAAGTAGTGTTTCTTTCCAATGAAGAGGCGCATCCACGAGAAATAAAAGATTTGTTGTTTGGTGAAAGTGAAATACTGTGAGAGAAAATTTCAAGCCCCGCGAGACAAGACTTTATGCAAAGAGTTTTCGAAAAGTCCCGATCACATCTAAAACATTTACAACAACACACGGGTGAATCATTTCTCATTCGTGTCAATGCTATTGTCAGACACAGTTTGTGTAGAGAGAAAGAAACCGATATTCACTCACGGGCAGTTATACGTTGCGTTGTCACGATGTAATTCCAAACACGGAATCAAAATTCAATGCAATACTAATGAAAAGGTAAAAACAAAAAGAGATTGAATATATGGACATAGGTGATATGACAGAAGTACAGTGAACCCTCGTTTATCACGGTTAATCCGTTCCAGACTCTACCACGATAAATGAATTTTCGCGAAGTAGGATTCTTTATTTATTAATCAAATATTTTCACAGTTAGAGTATAGAAAACCTGTTTACGACCTTCTAAATACGTTTTTTAACATTATTAGAGCCCTCTAGACATGAAATAACACCCTTTAGTCACCATTACACTAGTATTACCCAATATATTAGACAAAATAAGAGAAAATAAGACATGTTAGACGTTACAAATATCATATTATTATTATTGTACTGTACATTTAATTACACACACACACACACAGTTCTTGCACACACCACTTCAGGTGGTGCAGTATCTTCAGCAGGTGCGTCGTCGTCTTCTTCCGCTGAAGGAGTACTAGGAGTAGGCAGTGGGTGTCTGGGTGCGCGGCTGAAGAACATCTTGATAGGCAGTTGCTGGCGCTGTCTTTTCATACGCGTGAGGAGGCTTTTGTAGGGTATTGCCATCTTTGATCATATCCAAGAGTTTCACCTTCTCCTGGATGGTAAGCATCTTCCTCCGGTGCTTAGTTTTATTGTCAGAAGGCTTAGAAAAAGCAGCACGTTTAGGAGCCATCGTGGGGCTTAGACAAAAGTTCTCAGAAAGCGCATGCGTAGTGACGTAAGCGTGTATGAGAAAAAATCGCGATAGAGTGAAGCCACGAAAGTCAAAGCATGATATAGCGAGGGATCACTGTATGTAGATATTGGTCTGTTTTAAAGTTTAAGTCAGAGACTTGTAGATCATCTTATTCATGTTGCCATCAGGGAAAAGTAGTGTTGCCACCCAATGAAGAGGCCTATCAGCAAGAATTAAAAGTTTTGTTGTTTGCGAGCAGCAGAGACATGAAGGCAGGGGGGTTGGCGAGCAAATCCATATACACACACACGTACAATTTATATATATGTTCCTGCCTTTGTATGCGTCTACCTTTATTTCTGCTCCTTATTTTTAGGGACATGGACAGCGTGGACTGCGGACAGAACCTCGTGATTGAGATCGACAAAGAGCTGTCCAAGGAGAAGGACCTGCTGCTGCAGGAGGCACTGGTAATGACTCCCTGGATTCTCCTGTGTAACTAACATGCGCCCTGGCGGCCAAGATGTGAGACTGGCATTCAGGCCTCAGTCACTTCTTCTGTCAGGGCTCCAAAAACGAAATATGTGATATCGATGTGGTTGGTCGGCCATTTTGGATGAAATCCCCAGCCAAACAGTTAACATTCAAAAAGCTATCCACCTCAGCGTAGATTTTAGGAGACGTCTTCATCTGCATTAACGTATTGGATTCTTTCAGATCCAGACATGGCCGGTTTCAGGAAGTCAGCCAGATGGGGACTCAGAAATGCTGGAGAGCCCAATGCCTGTGGAGGAGAAGACTGCAGAGCCAGCCTGCTGCCCGACGCCAGTGGAGAGAAGCGAGTTGGAGCGGTAAGGATGTGCTGGCGTCATAGGGGTCCTTAAGTCACAGACCCGGTGGAGCACAAGTGGAATGGCGTGAGAATGTTTGTGACGCCCCTTCCAGGAGCTCCATTTGTATGGTTTGTTGTTTTATAATCAAAATTTGATTACAATCGAATCACTATGTAGTTGCGTTTACCCAAATCATCAAAGTTCTGCAGATTTAGTTTGCTTCATTGGATTCTGGCAATAGCTTGACACGTTGAAATGATACCACAGGTGAAATATCTTTCATTTTTTAAAAACTTTAGTAAACAAAATTGATATAGCAAAGAAAACAAAAGTTCTTGTTTAAAGGTTCTGTTTAAAGCTTCTTTTATATCTTCTTTCTTTCTTTACGTTTGCCTATCCCATTGACAAACTGCAGAAGTGTCTTTCAGTCCAGGCTAGCCGCTATGAGCCTAATCCAAAATGCACACACTGACGTCATTAACACACTGCATTATGGGTAGAGCCTCATATTACCTACAGGGGGTGACAGGCTATACCCTCATCTATAGCTAGGAAAGGAAATGATATTCAATTCAAATGAAGCAAACGCTAATACGAGTTTAACTTTCTAAGATCAGCGTTTACACACTCTAAGAGCAAAAGGTGACACCAGCAGAAAAATTTGAACTTTCAAAGAAAATCTTTTGACGTTTGTGTTATAAAAAAGAGAATTCAATAATAAATCCACAGTGAAAAGAGTCAACTGAGTTCAGTCAGCTGGTGGCTGCCATCTTCATAGCCTGCTTACCCAGGGCTGGGCCACTCTGCAGTTAGAGCCCATGCCAGCAATCACAGGGCACAACACTGGACATGGCACCAGTCCATTGCAGGGTGAACACAAACACACACATCAAGAAGCCAATTTAACGAAAACCAGTCCACCTAACCTGCATGTCTGTGGGCTGTGGGAGGAAACTGGAGCACCCGGAGGAGACCCACGGAGAAAACAAGCAAACTCCACACATCAAACACCCAGGGAAACAAACCCCAGTGCCCTTACTGCCAAGCAGCAGCACTCCCACGCGCCACCTTGTTCAAGATGGAAGAGTTTTATTCGTCAAATGGTGCAATGTCCTGCTGTTAGTAGCCATCAGAAGACAGGCACACTGCGGTCATAAACAACAACATTTATTTCGATAGCACGTTTTCATACAAATGATGGAGCTCAAAGTGCTTTACAAGATGAAGAAAGAGAAAAAATTCAGCAATATTAATTAACATAGAATATACAGTAAGGTCCGATGGCCAGGGAGGACAGAAAAAAACAAAGAAAACTCCAGAGAAAAATAAAATCTGCAAGGGGGTCCGAGGCCACGAGACCACACAGCCACCTTCAGACATTCTACCTCACATCAATGACCTCCATCAGTCCTCATTATATTCAGGGTTCTCATGGAAGAACTTGATGATGACGGTCATGTGGACTTCTGGCCTTTAATCCATCAATGGAGGGACATCACGGTGCTTTAATCAGGTGGTGGGGGCGCAGATCAGCACCACAGAAAAGCGGATAAAGAACAGAGGAGAAAGTAGAGGTTAGTACGGATTATGGAGACACCAGGAATAATAATGATAATTAATTGAATATACAGAGCAGCAGGGTTACACTTAAACGAAGCTATGAGAAAGCCATGTAACACTAATGTGTTTTTAGCAGTTTGTTAAAGTGCTCCACTGTATTAGCCTGGCGCATTTCTATCAGTCAGCTATTCCAGATTTTAGGTGCATAACAGCAGAAGGCCACCTCACCACTTCTTTTAAGTTTAGCTCTTGGAATTCTAAGCAGACACTCATTTGAAGGTCTAAGGTTACGATTTGGAGTGTAAGGTGACAGACATTCTGAGATATAAGATGGAGCAGATTATTGAAGGCTTTCTAAACCATAAGCAGTATTTTAAAGTCAATTCTAAATGACACAGGTAACCAATGTAGTGACATCAGAACTGGGGTGATGTGCTCAGAATTTCTTTTCCTAGTTAAGATTCTAGCAGCTCCATTCTGCACTCGTTGTAATCGATTGATGTTTTTTTTTGGGTGGTCCTGAGAGGAGTGCGTTACAGAAATCTAGTCGACTGAAAACAAAAGCGTGAACTAATTTCTCAGCATCTTGCAATGTTATAAGAGCTCTAACCTTTGCTATATTTCTTAACTGAAAAAATGATGTCCTAGTAATCTGATTAATATGTGATTTAAAATTCAGGTCAGAGTCAATGGTTACCCCTAAATTCTTTACCTCCATCTTGACTTTTAATCCTAATGCATCTAGTTTATTTCTAATACCCTCACTATATCCATTTTTGCCAATCACTAAGATTTCTGTTTTCTCTTTATTTAGTTTGAGAAAATTGTTATTCATCCATTTAGAAACACAAGTAAGACATTGTGTCATTGAATCAAGAGAGTTGGGGTCATCAGGCGCTATTGATAAATACAGTTGTGTATCATCAGCATAGCTGTGGTGGCTCACATTATGCCCCAAGATAATCTGACCTAACGGAAGCACGTAAATCGAAAAGAGCAGCGGACCCAGGATAGAGCCTTGTGGAACACCATATAGAATATCAGGGGTCATAGAAGTATAATTAAAACAACTAACAAAGAATTTTCTACCTGCCAGGTAGGATTTAAACCAATTTAAGACCCTGCCAGAGAGGCCCACCCATTGACTAAGGCGATTTCTAAGAATATTGTGATCAATGGTGTCAAATGCGGCACTCAGATCTAAGAGGATGACAACAGATAGACGGCCTCTGTCTGCATTTACCCACAAGTCATTTACTACTTTAATGAGTGCAGTTTTTGTACTGTGATTTGTTCTAAAACCCGACTGAAACTTATCAAGAATAGGGATGGACATGGTCAGCAACAATACCCAGGTAGGCTATGGCATTTAAACGATACTCAGTTGGTACTAAGGGGCTCAAAGTGTGCCAAGAAAATACCCCCACACCATTACAGCACCACCAGCAGTCTGAACCGTTGACACAAGGCAGGATGGATCCCTGTTTTCATGTTGCTGTTGCCAAACCATCTGAATGTCGCAGCACAAGTCAGGACTCGTCAGACCAGGTGACATTTTTCCAGACTTCAATTGTCCAAATGTGGTGAGCCCGTGTGAACTGTACATCATGCGTCAAATCACAAACCACCAGTCTCGGACCAGCTGGCAGGGCTAAATCAGAGAAATGTATCAAATGATTTTCACTCCTACAGACCCTCAACACTACCAGACCAGTATGCCCTCTGCTGCACACCCCATAATTAAAAGAGCCCACTCCATTGAACAGGCAGCAGAGTGCCACCTATTAGACTGATGGAGTATGGAGGTCACCGTCACCTTCTTTTCCCCCCTTTAGAAATTCTTCTCTCTTGTGCCATCTTAGTGCCCCTCCTGCCCTTGCCAATCCCTCCCACATCACAAAGGCCATTTCACATTCTGTTTATTTGAGCTGTGACTTTAACAAGCTGGGACCGTTAAATGAGATCTTTAAGGAAGGAGCGGGCACGATGATGCGAAGCAGCGCCACAAACGCCAGCCAAGAAATGATGAAAAGCCCTCCAAATTTAGGCACTGTGCGCTCAAATATGTGCCGACCTGCTGACTTGATAGCCTGCCTGGCAGGGGCTTATAAGCTTGTAAAGTTGACAAAAGGCATCTCGAGACCACCAGCACAAAGGGCTCTGTAAACATGGCGTAGTCGTACTGAGGGGCACATAACATTTGGACGTGGGTCTCTCACATGTCAAGTAACTTAGCAAATAGTTACAACAAATAGCAGTGTGATGCACTTCCTTAAGTATGTCGCAGCGGTGTAACTCGAGACCCCTGTAGTGAAAGAATGAGGTGGGGGTTTGTTTCAGCTGTTGGAGCCTTGTGATTTCCTGCTAAAAATCCATCAAACTAGATGATGATGATGATGATGTGATCAGTGAAGAAAACCCAACTTGGGGACTCGTGCTGCTGCAGTTGGCTCTCTAGCGCCACCCTCTGGCAACGTGTATAAACACTTGGAGATGGGGAGCCCCCCCAGCCTCACAGAAATCAACTTTATAGCTCAAAATGAGCGTCTGCACACGTATGGAAATGACACAAAGTTGCCCACAAAGCTTCAAAAAAAATGTAAACAGTTCAACAAAAGACATAAAGATGATGGTGGCACAGCGGGTGCTGATGCCACCTTACAGCTCCAGACACCTACCTTCAGATCCCAGCACAGGTAACCTTGTAGGCTTTCATCCATGACTTGAAATGCCCCATTATAAGTGAACATGGGCATATGTGGACTGGCATGCCATCCCGTGTTGGTCTCTGCCATGCACCTAATACTGGCAACATAATGTTTTGTCCCCATTGTCCCATTTAACAGATCAGATAATACATGGACAGAAAAACACAATTAAATAGCAATCAAATGCCAACAGAGGCTGGCACCCCAACCATCAATACCTGGTCAGTTTTACCTGGAAAGGTGGCATAAAAGAAAAAAAATGAATTGACATGGAGGTCTCGCTTACCAGCAAGCAATGGGTGGGGTTGACACTTAAATCTCTACTTTTCTCTTAAAAGTCGGCTGCAGGAAGCAGAAAAGCACAACAAGCAGCTGGCTGGGGAGATCGAGCAGCTCAAGACGGAGATGGCACACTTGAAATCGTCGCAGGACAAAGGTAAGGTGACGGCATGTCCTCCATCAGCCTCCTCTACTCTCGTCAAAAATCAGTGTGGCCTCCTAGTGGCTGGCTGCTGAAATGCACATTCAGTTACTGAACGTGGTGGGACCCTAACCCCTCAGTTAATGGGTGTTGAGCTACACATTTCATTCTCACTACTGAAGGCTGTATGCCCCCTAGGGTCTAGCTGTGGAACTATACATTCAATTCCAAATACTGAAGGTAGTGGGACCCCCCCCCCAATAACCCCCCCCCCCAGTTAATAGATGTTGAGTATATAATTTTTACAACTAATGTCTGTAGTGCCCCCTAGGGCCTAGCTGTGGAACTGTACATTCAATTCCAAATACTGAGGGTAGAGAGACCACCACCCCCCCCCCCCAATAACCCCCCCCCCCACTTAATAGATGTTGATTATGTAATTTTTACTACTGAAGGCTGTGTGTCCCCCTAGGGTCTAGCTGTGGAACTGTACATTCAATTCCAAATACTGAAGGTAGTGGGACCCCCCCCCAATAACCCCCCCCCCCAGTTAATGGATGTTGATTATATAATTTTTACAACTAAAGGCTGTGTGGCCCCCTAGGGTCTAGCTGTGGAACTGCACATTCAATTCCAAATACTGAAGGTAGTGGGACCCCCCCCCAATAACCCCCCCCCCCAGTTAATGGATGTTGAGCATATAATTTTTACTACTGAAGGCTGAGTCCCCCCCTAGGGTCTAGCTGTGGAACTGTACATTGAATTCCAAATACTGATGGTAGTGGGACCACCCCCCCAATAACCCCCCCCCCCCCCCACTTAGTAGATATTGAGCATATAATTTTTACTACTGAAGGCTGTGTGTCCCCCTAGGGTCTAGCTGTGGAACTGCACATTCAATTCCAAATACTGATGGTAGTGGGACCCCCCCCCCAATAACCCCCCCCCCCCACTTAATAGATGTTGAGCATATAATTGTTACAACTAAAGGCTGTGTGGCCCCCTAAGGTCTAGCTGTGGAACTGCACATTTAATTCCAACTACTGAAGGTAGAGGGACCACCACCCCCCCCCATTAACCCCCCCCCCAGTTAATAGATGTTGATTATATAATTTTTACTACTGAAGGATATGTGCCCCCCTACTCTATTCAATTCCAACTGCTGAAGGTAGTGGGACCACCCCCCCAATAACCCCCCCAGTTAATTGAGCATATAATTCTTACTACTGAAGGCTGTTTGGCCCCCTAGGGCAGCATGGCCCTCTATCAGCTAGGTGTTGAACTACAAGATACCCCCCTTAGTGGTTAGGTACTGAACTGCAAGTACAAATACAGCTCCTGAAAACAGTGTGCTCACTCCTAACAAATGAAGGCAGTGGCCCCCTTAGAAAAAAGTTAGCATTGAACTTGCAGTTTGCCTCTTAACTCATGTGGGCAGCAAGGGCCTCTAGTGGCCTCCCACTGAACAGCAAGTACACATCTAACAAGGTAAGGGAGTGTGGCCCCCTCTGGCTGGATGTGGAACTGCAAGGTTAGTCCAACAAGTGAAGGGAGTGGAGCTCCTCGTTGGTTTGGTGTTGAACTGCAAGTTCAGTCCTAATAAATCAAGACAATGTCAGACCAAAGCGCAGGGGTCCCCAACTCCAGTCCTGGAGGGCCGCAGTGGCTGCAGGTTTTCATTCTAACCCTTTTCTTAATGAGTGACCCGTTTTTGCTGCTAATTAACTTCTTTTAAATTAATTGTAACTGACTTGCTCTTGAAGACTAGAGACCCCTTAATTGTTTCTTTTTCCTTAATTAGCAACCAAACAATAATGAGATACAAAATGAGCCAAAACAATTGGTGTCCGTCATATAATATCTGAAAAGAAAGAAAGATGAAGGTCTCAGATATGTTGATCTGCACAGGTCCACAAAACATTTGACCAGAGCTCTTAGAAAAGAGAAAGTCCACAATTTCAGAAATGTCTGCTATTGCACAATAAAAGTGGCAACAAGCCATGGAATTAAAGAACGAGTTTAGTGAACGACAAGAATCAGAGCCTAATGAAGCAACTGATTGGAGTTTGAGGCCCTGACTTCGTTGGTCTTCTGTCGGCTCCCTCACTTCACATTTCATTTCTCTTTGGGTGCCAATTAAGGAAAGAAATGAAGCAAATCAGAGGAATTAATCTTAAAAAAACAAGTCAATTAAGATTAATTCAAAAGAAATTAATTAGCAGCAAAAACAGGTCACTAATTAAGTAAAAGTTTAGAATGAAAACCTGCAGCACTGTGGCCCTCCAGTACCAGAGTTGGGGACCCCTGCCCTAGCAGCTAAGTGCTGAATTGCACATTCATTTCCAGTAACTGAAGGCAGTGTGGGCTCCTAGTGGCCAAGTGGTGAACTGCAAGTTAACATCTAACCAATTATGGTTGTGTGTCCCTTAGTGGCTTGATGTTGAACTGCAAGTTTGGTTCAACCAGGGAGGGCACAATACACACCCACAACTAATCCCCCCAACACCACGGATTTCAGTTCTGATTCCTGAAGGTCGTGTGGTCCCCTGGTGGCTAAATAGTGAACTGCAAGTTCAGTTCTAAGAAATGAACACAGTGTCGCCCCCAAGTGGCTCCCTACTGAACTACAACTTCTAACAGCTGGGGGCTGAACTGCAAATTCAACTCTAAACAATAAGGACATTGTGGACCCCTTGTGGCTAGGTCTTGAACTGCAAGTGTGGCCCAACCAGAAGAAAGTGTGGCCCCTCATTGTTTTAATGTTGAACTGCAAGTACAATTCCAAAGACACGAAGCAGTGTGGCGCCCTGTAGGTATTAAAACCTGAATCACTTTTTGGTTTATTTGGACTCCAAGCTGCCGGTGCTTACATTCTAGAAGTAAAGAAATGATTATATGGTGCAATTTACTTTGGATAAACCTGCAGCCCACCCATCCTGTGAGGTGGCTCATCCACTTACCCCTTGTATGGTCTCACTTTCCCCCATCCCAGTCACACACACACAATCTTGCCTTCCTTCCAGTTGAACCCTTGTCCAGCTCTACCACCCAATGGCTACAAGTCCAATATGACCTTTTAAAGCGCCCCCTCCTGCACGACTTACAGAGTGCTGGATAACAAAGTCATCCTGGGATGGGCTCCCCCTAGTGGTCTCAGGTGGTCCTGTATTGCCCCGGTCCTATAGACATATGCTGAGGACCAGATAGGCCGTCTGGCTCTGTGCAATTGTGACACGTCACAGTGCTCTCCAGCGGTTTGGAAGACCCCATATCTAATAATACGAGTCACCGGTCATCTGTCCTTATTTGAGGGTCTGTTAGCACCCCCAAGTGGACAGAAGTGGCGTTGCTCTTTTATAGCACTCAATAGATTCTCCCCAAACCAAGTGCCTGGTTTAAATATAAAGGAGCACATGTTTGTCACGCCGGGGTACAAACCCACTTTGTGAAGTCACCTACTGGCTCTGGTGGCCCCCATGACCTCAAATGGCAGAGCGCAGGAAGTGCTGAGTGAAGCTGCGTTTTCCCAAAATTACCAAAGTTCTCCCACTGATGTTCATCTCTTATAATAATCGATTTTCATCGCCCATCTTGGTGACACTAATGGGGGCACTTCTCCCAGATTCTTCATTCCAGTGTGATTAGCCAGGAGCCTTCAAGAGATGCAGGGCCCCCAAAATACCCCTAATGGCCCCCCGCTTTCAAATGGAGTGACAGACCCCTACAGCCTCTCCAACGGCTTGGTGGTTGATTTCTTGAAAGTTGTGGCTTCTTTCAAACCGATCAGGTCGCAGTCCAAAGCGGCCAACTCACTAACCGTCCTGCTCCACGCTGCAGTGGCATTGGCTTCGCTGCCTGGGCGCATCGCCGAGAGCCACGGGACTTGAACCCCTAGGACACTAAAACACACTTCTCTCTCCCCGCAGTCACAGAGCTGAGGGTCCTGCACTCTGGCCGTTCTCTGCCTGCCTGCGGCCCGGACCTCGCCTCACATGTAAGACACTTGCTTGCTTTCTCTGTGGGGCGCCTGCCGCTCACTGCTCCTCTTTTACTAAATGTGTGGTGTGCTGTGGAGTGCTGTGCCCCCATTAATCAAACAGGTAAAGCATCTCAGACCATTGGCAGACCTTGGGCATCGAGGAGGACAATCCTCACAAATCAATCTTTATTTTCTATAGCACCTTTCATAGATGCCTTTCAACACTAAGCTCTCTAGTGCCCCCACCAGGCTGTATTAGACTAACAGGGTCCCGTCAAATGATCTGCATGAGTGGACGGAGTCCGAGTTCAGATTGGTAAGGAATAGCTGAACAATTATGTGGATATTATAAGGGTGGGCTGTCAGAGGAGGGAATGTGTTGTGCCCTGGCACATCTGGGGCACCCATTTTGCTGGCATACACACGTCTTCAGGATTGTAGTGCCTAATTAAGATTGTTATGAACTGAAAGCCCCAAAATATAAGCAAGTCCAAAAAAAATGGATCAAAAATATCCACAATTGAACCCCGGCTCGATATTAGGGTCTTGATAAAATAAAACAAAATTGGCCCTGGTGTGTGTGTGTGTGTGTTTGGTGAGTTTAGTGTTTGCCCAGTGATGGACTGGCGTCCTGTCCAGGGGTTTGTTCCTGCTAGGCTCCAGTAGACCCCTGGCAACCAGCTCAGGACAAAATGGGCTAGAAAATGACTGACTGAATTCTTCACAAATACTCTTCAACAACAATGAAGCTCTGTGGAGCACAAAAAGACAGTAAGAGTTGCCCAAAATATTAAGACAATCCAATGCAGTAACCCAGGCAGTGGTTAGAGGGTCCAAAAAAATCCAGTGACACCACAAAAAGCTCAAGCACAGCAAAACAAAACCACAAGTAAACTCACCAACTCCCAAGCGCATTTGAATGTCCCGCCACACCTTTAAATGGGCTGAGGGCAGTCCCTGACAGTGATGGGCGGGTGGCCCCGCCTCTTGGGAACCGCCCATAAAGTACATACAGTAAGAAAGCCTTAGAGACCAAATCAAAAACAAAATGAATAACACATAAATAAGTCAAATGTGAACAAAAAGGACATGAAACATGATTGTGGACGTTAGGGGTTGCTGTTGCCCCCTTAAACCCAACAGACAGACGTGCAGGACACGGGGTAAAAGCAATGAGAAGTAATTTTAATGCTTCTTCTTCGTAAACAGTGTCTCCAAGCACCACAACCACCATAAGTACAAGTAAACCACAATTCTCAATAATAACACGATTGTCTTTCCTTCACACCTTCCAGCAAGCTGTGTCTTCTATGTCCTAACTCCGGCTCACTTGCTGGGTTCCCATCAATCCTTTATGTAGTCCTTGACCTTCCTTTCTTCCTCCCATGTGACTTGCCAGCACTTCCGGGTCAGATGGAGGGCTCGAGATTTCTTCAGTCCGGAAGTACTTCAGGGCTTCCATCCCTGTGACTTGGGAGTACTTCCGGGCTATATGGAAAGTAAAAATGCCCCAGTCTCCCTGCAGCGTCTCCTGGCGGCACCCACGGCTCCCTGCAGGACTGTGAAGTCGAACTCCAGATCCCATGGTGCCCTGCAGTAATCTGGGGCACCACTATGCTGCAGGGAAATCACCATCTACCGTCCTGGGGGAGGCAGTGACCCAATGTAGTTGCCTTCCCCCAGCCTCCCACTCTTTGGGCGTCCCGGCCGGGTTGAGCTGCCAGCTGTCCATCACAATGGGTTTGAACTTGAAATACAATAAAGACGGGTACAAGTAACAGCCAAAGAAACAAAGCTGCTCTGTTAGAATCATGAAGAGTCAAATACGGCAATGCTGCCATCTGCTGGCCAACAACAATAAGTAAGAAGGCAGACCTGCTGGGTCCATTAAGAGTCAACTAATGTGACGTGAGAGAAACGTCCAACTGCAGACCTGCAGAGCCACTCGTCACCAGAGTTAGATATGTCACCGCAGTCTCTTGGTGGAATTTACTAAAAATAACGAGCAGCAGCTTGACGGCAGAAGTGACGTCACCTCACGTCTCTGCTACATGCTAACTACACAAACCCTAAACCTTAATATTATATACCTACTGTTACTTCTGTCAGTTAAAAACTGCAGTGACATACAACTCTGCAGCTGGATATTATTGGATGTTGTCGACTTCAACAGAAAAGAAGAAATAAAGCTGCCCTGCTCAGTCCATTTATTCAATTATGGCAATGCTGCCACCTGCTGGCCAACTATAATAAGTAAGAAGGTGGACCTGCTGGGTCCATTAAGAGTCAACTAACACAGGGGTAGGCAAACTCATTCCTGGAGGGCCGCAGTGGCTGCAGGTTTTTGTTCCAACCCAATTGCTTAATAAGAAGCACTTATTGCTCTAGAAACACTTCTGCTTCATTTTAGTTATCTCCCTCGTTAAGATTATGAACCCTTATTGCTTATTTAAGTCTTAAACAGCTGCATTCTTGTTTTTTAATTGCTCCTTATTAGCAATAAGATGCAAATGACAAAAGAAACCAGCAGTTATCCATTTTGCTTGTTACCCTTTACACCTGTGTGTATTTATTGTGCACTATTTGGTTTAATTAAATACTTGGAAGGAAAGAGAAGAGAAAAAAGTGAAGGATTGAGAATTACCCATCCGTTTTACACTTCAAAGTATTTGGATGATATCCTTAGAATGGAAAAAAAAATCAAGGATATGAGAATGACTTGACATAGCAGAGGTAAAGCACTAACAAGCCATGAAATGTAATTATTGACAAGGATTGTTTTCTAATTAAGCAACTGGGTTGGAACAAAAACCCGCAGCCACTGCGGCCCTCCAGGAATGAATTTGCCCACCCCTGAACTAACACGATGCTGCAGACATCAAGAGTAAAGAAAAAATAAAGCTGCCCTGCTCAGAGTATCAACTCAGTTACGGCAGTGCTGCCACCTGCTGGTAGGTCCATAAACCTGCAGCAGTAAATAAAAAAGAAAACCCAGTCTGGCAAGTAACCCTCACTGCAGCCTGTGGAATGGGGCGGAGTTGGACCTTTTAGGAGGAGCTGGATGTGTGGGGCGGAGCAGGATGTTAGTATGAGTGGACATCCGCACATGAAGATACACAGCCACACACATGCACACACACACACTCACGCACCACTAGGACACACCAGGGTCAATTTAGGATCACCAGTCCACTTAACTGGCATGACACAGAGAGATCATGCAGACTCCATGCAGTGAGGACCCCGAGCCGCGGCCCTTGGTCTCCTCCTACCACTGATCCAATTGGCATTACGATTATTTTTTAAGTGTATGCTTTATATTTTTGCCAAGATGGTATAATAACCATCACACTCAAAGTGAGACCTTCATGTCCCTTAGCTGAAAAGACTGTTAATTTCTTATAAGAATACAAACATTGGGCGAGCGCTGATCTTGATATCAAGGGGCCTTTGGAAAGAGCCGGAAGAAGGATAAGAAAGACAGAATCAGAGTGCATCTGAAATTTGATCCGCATGAAACCTCTGTAATTCTATTACTTTAAACGTAACACATTTAAAATGTTTTATACGGTGGATGTCAGGAAGGATAAATAAAAACAATCCCTTTGGACAATTATTTTTGTTGCCTACAGGGTTTTGTATTACATGAAAATCTGCAAAATGCATTTTTCATTTTAAAGGCTAACCGTTGTGGAAGGTCGTGGACCCGGTCCTCCTCGTTTAATTATGACAAGAGTCGAAAGAAAATGAGCACTCGATGCCATTAAAGAAACAGAAGTCAGGGTCCTGGCATGAGAAACGCTGGTGAAGCCTGTGAGGGTCACGGTGGGAGGAGCTCCGTCCTGCAGTGGGTTCTCGATGAGAGTCGCACCTCCTACTGGGACCCACAGGATATGGAGGGGGCGGGTCTAGAGGGGGTGGAGTCAATCACCCTAACTGGGTTTCTTGTCGGCATTACGGAGGATAAGGTTAGCGCCAGCGCCCCCTCTCATCCCAGAGTAGAAGTACATCCAACTCACCTCAGACGCGCATGCATGATGCCGGACATTTCAGATTAAGACATTTAGCTAGTTAATGGTGACAGACTGCCAGTGGCATTTACTTATTTAAGCAGTAACTTGATATTAATCTGAAAGCTTTCCAGAATGAATATTTGAATCAGTGAAGCTGCAAGTGGGTCAGTGACTGTGTAAGGGAAGGAGTGAATGCGATATGAAACCCATTTTTTAACATTATAAATTACAAAAACTGCATGTTAAACATTCCCTACAGGAAAGCAATGACCAATGAAAACAGTTAATGAGGGCGCGTCGTCAACGTCCAGCTCTTCTCCAGCGAGGACCCTGCTGGGGTCATTAAGAGTCACTTGCTGCAGTGCTGCCATCTGCTGGCAGTTCAGTAAACCCTACAACAGTAAATAACAAATAGAGCTGCCCTGCAAGGTTAATTAAGAGTCGGTTACTAAAACGTTGCCATCTGCTGGCAGTTCAGTAAACCTACAACAGTAAATAAGAAAAGCTGACCTGCTGGGTCCATTTAGAGTCAGCTAATGTAATTCTACTGTTTACAATGACAGAGAGCAGTAAAATAGAAAGACAGCCGCCCCGCTCAGCTCATGAAGTCAGCAAGAGCAGCAATGCTGCCATCAGCTGGTAGTTCAAAAAACGTACCACAGTAAATAAACCATCCTGTATAACTGCCCTGATGGGCCCATTAAGGCTCAGTAGAAGATCAAGACCAGACTGCATAGTACGGACAAAGAGGAGACAATCCTCAGGTCCAAGTGCTGCCTCAGCGGACCGCAGAACAAGATGAATACCAAGCTGAACTGATCCATAGCTACTCTTATATTGGGCCTTGTGTTTGTCTTCTGTCTGCTCAGCTGGATGTCTGATTGCCCACTAACAGCTGTGTGCTGGCATTTACTAAATCTCCACCTGCTTGCAGTTCAATAAACCTACAGGAGTAAACCAGAAAGCTGCCCTGCTGGGTCCTTTAAGAGTCACCTCATGTAAGACTGCCATGTCCAACAACAGACAGCTGTAAATTTGAAACAGAGCTGCCCTGCTCAGTCCATTAAGTCAGTTGATGCAGTGCTGCCATCTGCTGGTAAATTGATACACCTAGAAACAGTAGATAGATAGATAGATAGATAGATAGATAGATAGATAGATAGATAGATAGATAGATAGATAGATAGATAGATAGATAGATAGATAGATAGATAGATAGATAGATAGATAGATAGATAGATAGATAGATAGATAGATAGGTGGTGCAGTGGTAGTGCTGCTGCTTTGTAGTAAGGAGACTGTGGAAGATTGTGGGTTCGCTTCCCGGTTCCTCCCTGTGTGGATAGCGCTTTGAGTACTGAGAAAAGCACTATATAAATGTAATGAATTATTATTATTAGATAGATATATAGATACTTTATTAATCCCAAGGGGAAATTCACAAAAAAATCCATGTTCGTAGTAAAAAGTTAAAAGTGTCCAGGGAATGAGTCTGCATAAAAGAAAGTGGTAGGAGTGAACAGTGAAACAGTGAAATAGAGGAAAAGGTAGAAAAATAAAGTCATACACGGAGCTGCTGGAATGGCTGCCACTCACAACGGTGCCTGAGTCATAAATAAGATCAACATGTCATTGTTGGGTCCATTAAGAGTCAATTAATGCAATGCTGCCATCTGCTGGCATTTTGATAAACTTGTAGCAGTAAATAAAAATGGCTTCCCAGTGAGGTTAATTAAGAGTCAATTACTGTAATGCTGCCAGTTCAGTGAACCTACAACATTAAATTAGATGATCTGACCTGCTTGGTTCATTAAGAATCACCGAATGCTATGCTGCCATCTATAATAACAGAGAGCCCTAAATAAGGAATGCAGCTGCCCTGCTCAGTCCATTAAATCAGTTGATGCAGTGCTGCCATCTGCTGGCAATTTGATAAACTTAGAAACAGTAAATATGATCAATGTTTCCTTGTTGGGTCCATTAAGAGCCAAATAATGCAATGCTGCCATCTTCTGGCATTTTAATAAACTTGCTGTAGTAAATAAAAATGGTTTCCCCACTACATTAATTAAGAGTCAGTCATTGCAATGCTGCCAGTTCAGTTAAACTATAAAACTAAATAACAAAAACTGACCTGATTGGTCCACTAAGAATCAAATAATGCAATGCTGACATCTACAATAGCTGAGAGCTATAAATAAGGAATACAGCTGGGTGTCACTTAGATTAGGTGTCACTAATTATGTTGCACCTTACCATATAATTATCTGGGATGAGCCACAGCATGAAGTTATGGGAAAGAGTAGTGGAAGCTAGGTTAAGAAGGGAGGTGATGATTAATGAGCAGCAGTATGGTTTCATGCCAAGAAAGAGCATCACAGATGCAATGTTTGCTCTGAGGATGTTGGTGGAGAAGTTTAGAGAAGGCCAGAAGAAGTTGCATTGCGTCTTTGTGGACCTGGAGAAAGCATATGACAGGGTGCCTCTGAGGAGACCCTGGAGAGGTGGAGATATGCTCTACAGAGGAGAGAAATGGAGGTCAATAGGAACAAAACAGAATACATGCGTGTAAATGAGTGGGGAGGTCAGTGGACTGGTGAGGATGCAGGGAGTAGAGTTGGTGAAGGTGGATGAGTTTAAATATTTGGGATCAACAGTACAGAGTGATATGGGACTGTGGAAGAGAGGTGAAAAAGAGAGTGCAGGTAGGGTGGAGTGGGTGGAGAAGAGTGTCAGGAGTGATTTGTGACAGACGGGTATCAGCGAGAGTGAAAGGGAAGGTCTACAGGACGGTAGTGAGACCAGCTATGTTATATGGTTTGGAGACGGTGGCACTGACCAGAAAGCAGGAGTTAAATATGCTAAGATTTGCATTGAGTGTGACGAGGAAGGATAGGATTAGAAATAAGGACATTAGAGGGTCAGCTCAGGTTGGACGGTTGGGAGACAAAGTCAGAGAGGCGAGATTGCATTGGTTTGGACGTGTGCAGAGGAGAGATGCTGAGTATATTAGGAGAAGGATGCTAAGGTTAGAGATGTCAAGGAGGAGAAAAGAGGAAGGCCTAAGAGAAGGTTTATGGATGCGGTGAGAGAGGACATGAAGGTGATGGGGGTGACAGAACAAGATGCAGAGGACAGGAAGATATGGAAGAAGATGATCTGCTGTGGCAACCTCTAACGAGAGCAGCCGACAGAAGAAGAAGAAGATTATTACACAGTAACTAGGTGTTATTACCTTGTACTTATTGTAATGGTATAATTAAGCACTCAGTTAAAACTGCTATTCCACAATTTATATAAGCACATATGTAATCATACAGGTAATTACGCGGTAAGTTTGGACACCTAATCTAAAGTGACACCTAGAGCTGCCCTTCTTGGTCCATTAAGTTAATCAGTGCAATGCTGCCATCTCCTGGCATTTTGATAAACTTACAAAAGAAAATGTCCTTGCTGGTTCAGTAAGAATCAATCACTGCAGTGCTGCCATCTGCTGGTAGGTCAGTAGTATATTTGATTACAGACACACATTGTAAAAGAAATCTCATCAAAATCATTGGTTGGACATTTATCAGAAGATCTTAATCATACGTTGTTGTCCTGTCTTGCTAAATTAATCTTAGGTTGTCTCACTTAAGGGCTTTATAATCGTGTTTCTTTCATATTGTGTATATAAGCACTGGTAACTCCACTTTATATATTTCACCTTACCTGAATAAGGGGGTCTGATGTGCCTCGAAATCTTGTATGTTGTAATCTTACTCAGCCAATCAAAGGGGCCATTTTACTTCACTTCTCATTTCAACAGTAAACCAGAAAAGCTGACCTGCTGGGTCCATTAAGAGCCAACTAATGCAATGCTGGATTAAGCCCCATTCCCAAATTTCATCTAATTGCAAGTCAACAGTGTACCCTATGAAAGGCACTATATAAAATCAAGAGTGACTGATGCTTTGCTTTTTGATTTTTGGGATATACAACGTTTTTTGGGAGCGGAACAAAATGACCGTACAAGTACTCTAATAATTGCATCCCAGGAAGACTCTTTATAAATGCAGTCCTTCTCCTTGCATGTCACTATATCTCAGTGCTTTGAGCCTTTTTCTAACCTCTTAAGCTCACAATGCATTATGAAAATGGTGTCTTCATAGAATCAAAATACAAAGCTGGAATAATTAAGGATCAGGTTAGGTGGACTAGCCTTGGCCCACGTGGGTGTGCGTTTGTTCACCCTATGGTAGATTTTTCCTGCCCTGCACTTTATTCTTACTGGATGGGCTCCAGTTTCCCTGTGACTCTGCTAAGGATAAAGCAGGTTTAGAAGATGGATGGTTGATTAAAGGATGTGAGGATCGCCTCCAGGTATGCTGTGACACTGCCCCACATAAGCAAGTTAGAAAAATAGATGGATGGATGGATGGAAGAATAGTAAACAGAAGACAAGACAGGTGGGCGGGTGGGGGCTCCCAAATTTTCCACCTCCAAAGTGCTAGAAAGTGTACACTACTGACTTCTTGTAGGCCTCTCTGGTAGACCTCTTTCCCATCACGTTATGGACCCACCAGTGAGTGACCACCCTGTTTAAACTCGCAACAAAGCCTAAATAACTTCTGGGTATGCCATTTGGGATTCTTTGCCATTGTTGGGTGGTCATCTTGGAGGATGCAACTGTCCTTCCTGCCAGTTCATTTCCTTTAAAAGAATCGGGTATCCTTGGTGCCTTTTGGAACCAGTTACCCATGTGCCTGTTTGGTGCCCAGAAGTTACCTCAAACATCACACAAGGAATCCCTCAGTGAGCTTTAACCACCCTCCACGCTCCAGCCCTGACTCTCTAAGAAGACAAGAAAATAAATAAATAAATAAGTAAAAACCTTGTAGGGGGGAAAAATGCAAGAAATTAGGGTTAGGGTTCTGAATCTCGGGAAAGGCAATTCAGAGAGAGGGAGGTTTGGCATGCAGTGAGAGTCAGAAAATGGGGTGAAAACAACACACAAACCAGAACACACATACCACCCTGCAATGGGCTGGCGCCCATGTCCAGGGTTTGTTTCTGCCCTGCTCCTCATACTTGCTGGGAGAGGCTCCAGTTTCCCCACAACCCTGCCCCTTATAAGCAGGTTAAGAAAAGGGATGGACGGATAGATGAAAGGAACTCCCCAGTAACCCAAAACGTGATCAGTCCTGTGGAGGAGTCGCTTCTGGAGCGTGACGTGGTTAAAGAGCTCTGGGTGGCACCTCAAACCACAATGGTCATAGTGAGGGGCATTTCAGTTCACTTTACTGATTCGATTCTTTTAAACAAGAGAGATTCTTAAGAGAGTCAACTCATTTGATTTATTTGGTTCATCCATAACAAAAAGGAAAACCTTTAAAGTTCCCTTTGAAGGAATTGCAAATTATTTATATTTATTAAATGCTATATTAAACATGCTCATAATTCACATTGTAGAGTATTAGCATCTTTGAAAGCAGAAGCATTATAATACTCAGTCAGTCAGTCATTATCCAATCCTAACACAGGGTCACGGGGGTCTGTGAACATGCATAATTAAAATAAGACACTAAGTTCGAGAATTATAATTCGAACAAAAATTGCGCAACTCGTTTTCAGTGAATGATTCAGTGATTCACTTCGCCAGTCAAGAAGAACAAGAATCGTGTGGCTCATTCTCGGGTAATGATTCCATTCACAAACCAAATGAATGAGGATTGTGCGATTCATTCTCGAATCAAAGGAAAGAGAGTCGTGTGGCTCGTTTTCGATTCCCTTCGTAAATGAATCATGTGGCTCAGTCTCGAATCAAGGGAGCGAGAGTCATGTGACTCACTTTCGGGTAATGTTTTAGTGATTCGCAAATTAAAAGAACGTGAATTGTGAGACTCGTTCTCCGGTATTGATTCGGTTCATGGATCAAATGAATGAGAATCGTTTGGCTCGTTATCAAATCAAAAGAGACGAGAACTGCGTGACTCGTTCGCGGGTAATGATTTAGTTCTTGAAAGAGGAAGAACGTCTGCTTAGTGCATTCAGTGAGCCAAAAAAAGTGTGTGCAAAAGTCAAAAGTAAGTACTTGGTAGAAATTGGAGTAATATTTTTATATGGTTCAGTTCTATGTGACTACAGTACTTTTTTGAATGTACAATGGTATATAAACATTATTTTAAAATTCTGTTTATAGTCTATATTCTAATAAGGAATTGTAGAAAAACAATTAAAACATTCAAATGTAAATGTGTTATTACTGCATTGTGCTTGTATGATGAACGAGAGAGTGGTCAATGACAGAACTAAATCATTATCGGCGAATGAGAACTCGAACTAGAAAAATCAGAAGTGAAGTGAAAGAGAATCCTGAATCGGACGGGCGCTTTAAACATCTAAACGACATCCCGCATGTGTTTTGGCACACCCGTATGAGCTCTAAACGAATCGATTCATTTGTGCTTGCAAATCAATTTCCCATGATCCACTGAAAGAGAGTCGCTCAAAAAGAACAAACTGTTTGTGAGTCGCCCGTCGGTAAATGGCTGCCAGTGTGAATTTGTAATTCTCTTAATGCCAATTACCCTTATTGTGTGCCATGTCGAGAATCTGTTACAGGGGACTCACGTCAACACAGGGAGAGACTGGCCTCAAACTTGGGACTGCCGACTCAGTAAGCAGCCCCTTGTCCAATGTTGGCCATCTGCTTGCTAGGGGTGCATCCTCCACAACAGCAGTCTCTCACAAGCCTTGTGAAGTTCACTCCCAAGTGAATCCTGGGCACAGCACCATTATGTGCTCAGTGTGACTGACTACAACATCCCATATAATTCAATCGCCTTTGGATGGCAGGGCAACCTTCTTTGCCACCCCATCAAATGGGCTCTGATGTAGTTCACCTGGATAAGCTGCCACTTGCTGACTCTCAACCAGCCTCGAGAGATTCTGTCTCAGTGCCAGCCTGACTACTGTGGTGCTGTGATTCCTAGTATACGTACACATACATAAGGTTAGCAGCTTTACGGAAGACGACAGAATGTCTGCCTACTAGAGTCATGTCAATTTCTTCTATAACATTGTTTAGCAAAATATCGTTACCCATTTCCAGACATGCCTTTTCTCCAATAGTTTTTTCCTTTCTGTGGTTGGCATGGCCATGGCACCTTAACACAGTAGTGCTTTGCTTCTTGCTTGATCTCACCTGCTGGTTTTCTCTGCAAAGAGTTGCTCAAGTACGAGTGTCGTGAATATTTGCTGAACCGGTGATCTCAGATTTGGGGGGTGTTGTCCGCCATTTCTCTCTTAACTTCATTTCATTTTTGCACTGTCCTTCCAGACTTCAGTGGCACCCTCACTTTGCGACTACCCACTTGTGGTTCCCATCCACCGGCATCTGCTGCTTTTCTCCAGGGTAAGTGTTTTAGAGAAAATGAAAAGCGTTGACAATTCAGGTTTCCTTCCAATTACGGGCTTAATATTCCTGTTTAAAAACACCGTTGTGGAGGAAGCGTCTTATCTTTGGATTTTTCACAGTCTTCCAAATTAGAAATGTTGGTATTTTTCTCAGATGTTGCCTCAGAGCTCCAGAGTCCTGGGTTCAAATGTGGACTTGCTCTCCATCTGTATGTGCATCACCTCTTACACCCCAAAGGTATCTCTCACTCAGAAGTGTACCCTGTGCCCATATTTATCAAGAATTACTCTAAAAGTCTTACTAGGATAAGAAATCTCAGATTCCAAGAGTAGGACATGAGAAGGAGTTATGAAGCGTCTCACACCCAACCCAGTGAGGAGAAGGGGGGTCACGTCTGAGAATGAGTGACATCACCTTTTCATGGAAAACCCCAAGCTGCAAAATGTCTCTCGTGAAGATGTATTGTAGTGTCCTTGGAAATCCTGATGACGCTTGTAGATTTCAGATACTGACGGTAAGACTCACAAAGATAATAATAATAATGATGATGATATTCAAAGAGATGTGATTACGTTCAAATAAAAGGTTTATGCCCTTCTCGTGAAGTACTGTAAGCACTGAACTGGGCCAAGATGGAAGGACCAAGACACACACACACGCTAAATGAGAGTAAAGCTCGATAACGAGGCACGTTTATTTAACGATCAATCATCCACAGCCGTACTTATAGAAGAATCGTTTCCCACAGTTATGGCCATGGAATACACCTCATAAAGTAACAGATTTTCTTTTGTTTTGTTTTTTTAACTTAAGAACACAAAACTTTACACCATTGGTCTCTTTTCCCTTTTTTGAATGTTCATCTTTAGAGTGGTCCTGTTAATTATGGACTACTCCCCATAGTACACTTGGATTCCCTCTAACAGCCACCATCACCTCACACCCCTCCTTCACCGTGCTTCCATTACCTTTCCCCTCATATTTTTTACTCATAAACGCTGTGGTAATAATTAGCTTCAACACAAGAAAAAAAGTTTGGGGCAGCCACCCATATATTGCCCCTCGCTGCATTGGGTGCATTGGTCAAGTTCCAAACTGAACAGCCCTATTGTTGGAAACATGGTGGCTTTAAAGGCCAGGACCGGAAGTGACATAACAGAACCGGAAGTGACATCTTCAAAGTTGAATCGGGCAGGTTTTCCCATGTTTGGTCTGCAGAGACAACAGAAGAAGGTTTAGCGCACCCCGCCACCCCCTGGCCTGGCATGGAATTACCATCACTTGGTCCATACAGCTCCCTCCTACCTACATGTGTGTGACAACGCCCAATTCCTCCCTCACCTTTTCTTAACCACTCGTCTATTATGTTGGCATTAATATTTTAAATTTCTTTCCATGTTTGCCAGTTCTCCCTATCCTTTCTCATCAGGCGTTGTAGTATTCCTTGAGTTGTCACTCTGTTTTTGTTCTTTTTTCTTGCCCACCATAATGCCTCTTTTCCTATATTTAATATCACCCGTGTCTTAGTTTTTAATTGGGTGACTCCCTTTGAGTTTTCCAGGCCGTACACCCCCATGTCTCCAGTTATTCGTTTAGCTCTAAACAGATTATTCCACCTTGTGTCTATTGTATGCCATAACTGTTTGTAATGCCTCATAAAGTAACAGATCCTGAAACCAGCCATTTTTGTGCCATTTCTGAAGTTGCCATCACTTTTTCGATGTTCCCTGATTGTCTTCCAGAGTCGCATGACATGTCCATCTCTCTCTCTGTGATCCCCTCTTATCTTCTGCTAGGCTCTATTTATCCAGTGCATCAGCACTGAGGAGTCTCCACCTACCTTCTGGATCCTTCCTAGACTTGGAAAGAGTAACACGAATATCCCAGGGTGTCTGTGGGAATGCAGAGCTCAGCGTAGCTCTGTGACATTTTGCTGTCAGTCACCCACCCAGCTCTTGCCGGTCTTCAGGGTAATATGATGGCTACTACAGTACACTTTGCATCCGAGACCACCTGTGTGCAGACGACAACAACAACATTTATTTCTATAGCACATTTTCATACAAAGAATGTAGCTCAGAATGCTTTACATCAGGCATGCGCAACCTTTCCGCTATTGACGGCCGCACTACAGACTTTTTACTTTAATAACGGCCGCACTACAGACTTTTTACTTTAATAACGGCCGCCAGTAAGTCCAAGTAAACTTAATAATGTTTTATGATTTATGTAAAAATTTACAGATTACACATTAAAACAGAGTATGATATATCTGACAATATTCAATTTACTGGTCTACATATGTAAAAAAATGTCTACGAAACGTCATATAGGACAAAAAACCTTTACAGCAATTGTTTCAGGAAGTTTGGAAAACATCGCCATTAATGGCTTCCTTGCTCTTGCATGTTTGCAGACAGACTTGCAAAGTCAGGGGACTCGCTGGAGACCATTAGCCGTATTCCAGACTCTAGATTGCTGTCTACCAATCGGGTTCGGTACTTGTTTTTCAGATATTTCATTCTGGAAAACGCTGCTTCGCACATATGATGACCGTTTGCTAATGGCGATAGGCAGTGTATGGACTTAGCCACAAGGCCGTACAGGCGTACACTCCCATTTCCTTCTCAGTTCCATATTGGCTAGCTGCTAGTCACGTGACTTCAAATGTACTCCTGGGTGTCAGCCCATTTCAACCGAACTTAATATTCAAGTAAGCAAATCGGCTTTCGGCGTCACCATACCGACCCGGCCGACAAAGATTCCGCGGCGTTGAGACCCCTTACTCGCTGGAGTCCAGAGACCCTACACCTGCACGGCCGCCATTACGTACACTTTAATATACACGTCCACGGCCGCCAAAGTCCTTGCCCACGGCCGCATGCGGCCGTACGGCCGCAGGTTGCGCACAGCTGCTTTACATGATGAAGAAAGAGAAAAAAGACAAAATAAATAAAATAAAATAAAATAACACTAATTAACATAGAAAAACAGTAAGGTCTGATGGTCTGGGAGGACAGAAAAAACAAAACAAAATAAAAAAGCCAGATATCTGGAGAATAAAAATAAAATTTGCAGGGGTTCTGAGGCCACGAGACCACCCAGCCTCCTCTAGGCATTCTACCTCACGTAAATGACCTCCCAATCAGTCCTCATGGTATTTAAGGTTTGGAAGAACTTGGTGACAGTCATGTGGACTGCTGGCCTTTAATCCATCAATGTAGAGACATCACGATGCTTTGATCAGGTGGTTGTGGTAGATCGTCACTACAGAAAACCGGAAAAAGAACAGAAGAGAAAGTAGGGGTTAGTATGGATTTCGGAGCCACCAGGAATGATAATGATAATTAATTGAATATAGAGAGCATCAGGATTAAACTAAGATGAAGCTATGAGAAAGCCATGTTAAAGTAATGTGTTTTTGGCAGTTTTTTTAAAGTGCTCCACCATATCAGCCTGACAAATTTCTATCAGTCAGCTATTCCAGATTTTAGGTGCATACCATCAGAAGGCCGCCTCACCACTTCTTTAAGTTTAACTCTCAGAATAATAAGCAGACACCGTGATGTTGCTTGTGATTCACATATGGGTGCTCATCCACACTTGGGGCAACGGTCATAATGTGTGTGTAATCCAATCACACCAATGACAATGGTTGAGTGGACCTTACTTTAACGTTTCCCCACTACTAATTCTGCGTATTACCTCAAGCGTAGTAAGGGCATTCAAAGTTTGGTGTGAAATTTGAGAAATGGTTGATTGCAAGATACCCAGATTCCTCACTATTGCAAAGCTGTAGTCCCCCACGGCCAAAAAACAGAACGTTACTAACATTTCATTTCGACTGATGGTGCATGGCTTCACCGCGTAGATGGAGCAATCACATGATGTACAACATTTGTTACGAATGTTATTTCATCTCAGTCAAATCGATTAGGAGTTTGTCGATGGCCAGCATTTCCAAAACATTCTGTCTTTCCCGGGATGTGCCTGCTGATTTCTGCCTGAACGCCATCTTGTGGCAGCTCACAAGAGAAGTTTCCTAAATTAGAAGTTTCCTAAATTAGTGAAAATTGATATAAAGCTTTTTACTCCTAAGAGTAGGATGACATTTGTGTCACTCAGGTTTTTGAGCCAGTTGGGACCATCTTCTACTATGAGACACTTGATAAATATGGGCACTGATCCAGGGTTCAACAAGTCCGTGAAACACTCGAAGGATACATTTGGTATTTTTCAAGTCAAAAGTTATTTCTTCATAATCGTGGTCTTTATCAATTTGACGCATGAAATTGTGTTGTAAAGTGAAGTATTTAAAATTTTAAAAAGTACCTAGCCTGCCGGAGATGGTTTGAGGTGATGGGGCTGGGATCCAAATGTGAAGAAAAGCCTTAAAACTTACCAAGTAAAAGTGTTGGGTTCTTCTTGGGGCACCCATTCAATAGAGCGTAAGAAATGTGACCAAGAAGAGAAGCCTGTTTGCTTGATGGCAACAATGCTAATAAATGATGAAAATTAAAAACAGTAAACCATCCCTTGGTAAAACAAAAGGCTTCTGGGGGGCTAGACTGGCTTCCACAGAGGTGGGTCCAAAGTGAATACGGACTTCCAGCTGGATTCACGCTGGAAAAGGCAGAACTTCCGAAGCCCCCCAGAAGTGAGATCATTTGTCTAACATTGGATTGGTCTGCACTCTGGTGTAGAAGAAGGAAGTGAGGGTAGCGAGGTGTCTGGTCTAAAAATCATCCACCATGTCGCCTCCTGTGCAGAGCCCCCAGCACATTCCCATAATGTGCATAACGACGCCAGCTTTGAAACGGCGAATGGTTTCCATTAAAGAAAATGTGCCTTCTATGTTTCTGAGGTGTTCTTGTGAGGACAACATTACAACTGGAGGTCATAACTATTATCAGATTCTCTGTATTATTTTCTTGTGGTAAAGATAATGTTTCCTGTTCGCTTGTCTGCTTGCAGTGCCACCTCAGGTCCAACCCCAGTTTGTCAAAAGTTTGGTAGCTTCAGGCCGCGTATTAACCTACACTTGTCTCTGCAGTTCCGTTTCTCCAAGGCTTCAGAGCTTATAACAGAGGATGCTCTGCACAAAAGTGTGCCAAGTGTCTGATACAGTGGCAGAGCAGTCAGTATGCCCTGAAATCCATTGCCATTGGAACCGTGAGCCAGCACTGGCAGCACATGAGCGTTCGAATCACACTGTTTTCTTATGCCGTGTGTACTCAAATTATATTATTCTAATTTTTTTATAGACAATGCTGTGTGATGAGGTGGAGAGGTGGCTCTGAGGCTAGGGATGTGCACTGGTAATCAGAAAAGGTTGCCGGTTCAAATCCCGTAAATGCCAGAAGTGACTCTATTCCATTGGGCCCCTGAGCATGGCCCTTAATCTTCAATTGCTCCGTTCTGGCTACGACGTTAATTTGCATCCAGCCCTGCATGTAGGCCCTCCAACTTACAGAGAAAACTTGGGGGTTGGTGGCAGAATTGGCACTCCAGCCACCATGAAAAACCTCAGACTGGTCCATCTGAACTAGTGTGGTGCTGAGGTGTCACCCGTCACATGGCTGCACTCAGGTCCTAATCTGGGATCATTGTGAGTTGGTTTGTCATGTGGTGGGTGCAGCATTGCGCTGTATCAGCGTGTGCTCCTAACCTCTGTGTGATGGAAACCAGGGTACAAGCAAGCAACAAACCCCAACCATGATGACACAGTACAGTTCCAGGTTCAAATAAATGGATGATTTATTATACACAGTACCTCGATGTACGGCACAAAGCACAACTAATCTCTCCTCCAATCCACCTCTCCTCTCTTCACCGCACTGCCCTCCTCCAGTCAAGTATTGCTCCTCTTCCTCCCAGCTCCAACTCACCTGGACAAGGGAGTACTTCAAGTGCCAGGGCTGTTGTCCTGAAAGCTTGCATATTGTAATCTTTTTAGTTGGCCAATAAAAGGTGTCATTTTCCTTGATTTCTTATCACATCCACAATGGCTAACACGGTACAACACCCTAGTAGTATCACACATAGTGAAAGACAGAGCAATTGTGTGACTCTTTTCAGTGTTTATTGTCTAGTTGTCTTCAGGGCAGAGACAGCGATTGATTTTCTGGGATTCATCATTCAATGATGTCCATAAGTGCTCTTGGAGACAACTCTGAGGTGAAACCACAGATTTGGGGCTGCAAGGTGGGTTTAAAAGTCTACTTTTAAAATGGCTGAATCCCATTAGGTTGGTTTGCTTTTTGTGTGTTTTTCGTTCCTAAAACAACATGGGTACACCATTTTGCAATATGTGTGTAATCTCAAGACACCGAACATTCCTTGGACATATTTGGTAAGCGTAAAGGCTTTTTTTCACATTTGGACCCCTGATCCATGAATTCTAATTTAAAATGCAAGGACAGGTTTAGTGTTTTTTTTTTAATTCATAAAAAAATAGAATGGAATTTTATGTGGTGAATTAATATGTACCATGATTACGAAGAAATAACTTACCAAAAGTTCTCTCACTTGAGAGTAGTGTCTTTGATCCAAGGCTGGTTCCACCAGTGCCCCCAACGCTATCAAGACAGGCCTCAGCCCTCCATAACAGTTCATTCAATTGGGGAGGATGAATAAAAGATGGCTGATATACTCCAACTTACTGTGTCTTCTCCACTTCCCACCAACTGTGCAGGTGCCTCGCCCAACTGCGAAGAATGAGGGCTACCTGCTCCTCTCGGCAGCCAGGTGGGGCTTGACTATGAACGTGCTCAGCTGTCTGTCGGAGCTCTCCTGAGGCCCAGGACCAAATGAACGCACACCGATGTTCAAATCACTACGCCTGAGGTTCACAAGAGAGACAGAGATGTGTACTCCCCTCCAGATCGACTAGGAGATGGCGATCATGGGGAGCACAGTGATGTACTGAACCCAGGATGGCGACTAAAGACAAAGAGAAAGACAGAGAGAGTGAGAGAGAGACCACGGTCCACTTCAAGCTACTGATGCGCACGATCTGAAGAACAGTATTTATTTTTCAACGTATTTATGCTACGCAAAGCTCACATAAAATGCAAGCTGTGCAATTCGTTTTTGAGAATACACAGCACACGGATTGTCAGGTGAAGAGGCGATATCGGACGACAATCTCTGGAAGACAGAGACACACAGAATGGGTCTTGGACAGCTGCAAATCCAGCCTACAGCTCTGAGCTCCGAATTGAGGAACGGTCAAATCTTTATGGAATCTGCTGACAGCAGAGCGAATACGGATTTCTGTTTGAAAGAATTGTATTGGTTTGGGCGTGACTTGGACTTTTCTGTTTTTTTTTTTTAAAATAACATCCAATGGACTCGATGGCTTGTCGCCACACTATTTAACCTCTGACACAGCACTGTTCACAACGGGAATTTTTCCTACATTTGCATTTTCCCCCCCGTTACACCCTCAGTTGAAGGTTTGTATTCCTTACTTTAAAATTTGAGTGTTCACTTTTTGTCGTATTGTAAACAGAGCTGTCATTTCTTGAGTGGTGAAGAACTGTGGCTACATAAAGTGAAGGCCGGACGGGGGACCGATTGGGACAGGAACGCTTAAAAGTCCATACAATTCAGGATGCAAAACTGAAAAGAGAGGATGACTGGCCGATCCACGGGTTTGACACCAAGTATGTTACCTCAGCAGGCCTCACTCCCCTATGATGTGCTTCAAATACAAGATGGTGTTCGAGTCCAGGAAGAAGGAAAAACAAAATCTAAACATATACACACTCGCCAACACAACAAACGCCATATTATTACTTCACAGACGAAAGCCACCTCAACACTACTACGTTTACATTTTAAAAAAGCTTTTATAAATAAAAAAGATCTCCACCCATGCTAGCATTTTCATATTTATCAAAACACGTCCACCAAACAACAGTGACCAGAAATGTATATGACATCGCTGTTCACCTACACGGAACACAAGGAGGAAATGTCCTCCTTGAAGGGATGGTTAAGCCTAATGCCACACAACAAATGCGACATTACGACTTCACAGACTAAAGCCATGTCCACACTACTACGTTTACATTTAAAAATGGCTTTTAGAAATAAAAAATGATGTCCGCCCATGCTAGCATTTTCATAGTATTTATCAAAAGTACGGCCACCACATAACAATGACCAGAAATGTATACAACATTGTACTGTAGCAGCGCTAATGGGAAGTGAAAACTTCAATTCCCAGCAGTCCCTGCAGTGGCTCTGATTGGTCTTCTGCTGAGGGGAACAGAAGGAGGAAATGTCCTCCTGTAAGGTATAATTAAGTCTCCGTCCGCAAAACTGTAGTGACCGCTATGTATGAGGGAAGACACCAGAGGAGTCCAAAGAATTGTTGGGGTGCCAACTGGTTGCCCAGTTTAATCTGATACCATAAAAAAATAAATTAAACACAATGGCAACATAAACAAAAATGCTCTCTTTGTCTTAGGTCGGCTTCTCAAAATAATGCTGCGGGTCAGTCTTAGGGGCCAACTCAGGTCCAAAGCAGACCTGCATGTGGGGAGGCCTTGTTTTTATAGGCCTCCGACTAGGAGGGGTTGGAGTCAATTGTCCTCACTGGGGGTCTTCTCCATGCTGTGGATGAGAAAACACATACCATTAGTTGACTGGACCCTCTCTTGTCCCAGAGTGGCATTACTACTCTGATGAGGTGATCCTCTGACGTGTGTGTGCACATGACATCGATAAATTTATCTTTTGGGCACGAATGCAGCATTCAGACTGTAAAACAAAAATGCAATTTAGATGCATGCAGGTAAGCAACACAATAAAGGCCGTGGAGAGCAACTCTTTTTTTGTCCACCTGGTTGGAATCGGTTTTTCTGCCATAATGGGTGACCAATCAGGGAATGAGACATTGTAATGAGCAGGATCCAATCAGGAAAGGGCTCACAGAATTACAGAAATGCCAACCAATCAGATCTGTTTTCTACCGTCCACACTGCAATGTCAAGTCAGTGTTTTCAGAAATATTCGGCATTAGAGGAGTCTCAACTCTTTGTTTCCTGGGGATTAAAACACCGGGATAGTGTGGATGAAAGGTGGAAACGGACACTGCAGTCTGCATTTTTAAATGAAAGTGTAGCAGTGTGGATGTAGGCCAAGAGGACTCCACAGGTGGAAGAGGCCTGATTTCCCTAATCTGGACCCTGTGATGCACTAACAAATCTTTGAGAATACAGCCAAAAAGTGAAGTACTGGAAAGCTTACAACAAAAGGAGAACAAAAGGTTTAATTTCGTTATACTGTGCTCACGTGCCATGGGAATTTCCAACATTACCATTTGTGGTGCCACTTTGCTTGAGAAAAGACAAATTCACCGTTCATTTGCTGCTTAGTCTGTACAAATCACAATTACAGGCTTGCTCTACTTTTATGTGAAGATTTAAAAAAGCCAAAGGAAATGAATGAGGCAGGTGTCATATTGCTGTAAATACAGCATGAGTGCCAAAGGACATTGCTGACGTTGTGAATTTCTGTATCCCTTCAGTTCCGCGGCAGTTTGTAACTGCAGTAGCACTGCTGACATCAGTCATTCTGAGATTCACGTTGGTCGCAAGGTACCGACATTCAGTTCTGGGGTCAAAAATGGACAAAGTGAAGTAGCTGTGACAAGAAACATGGCAGTCAGTTGTTTTATTGCAGAATCAAAGTTATTCTGTGTGATAAGAAACTGAAGATTCCATCCAAAGGTGTCCATTACCGTCCTGAGAGACGAGAACAAACTGAATGTGACTGGGATAGACAAAGAAGGGGAAGGCCCAGACAAACAACTGCAAAAAACAACATGGTTTGAGTGAGTGAGTGTGCAGACAGGTCAGGTCAGGTCAGGTCGGGTTGGGGGGGGCCCTACATTGGTACAGCATGTTGCCACACAAACCACATGATGAAACCGCTTAGGATCCTGGTTGGCAACCCCCAGGCAGACATGCAGTCTAGGCCCACTACCTGGAGGTGACCATCTATCTGTCAGGTGTTACGTGGGCATCCAGCCACTTGGGTCCTCAACAACGAAGATCCTGTGAGCCAGAATGGTGCCACATGGTCGTAGTGCTGTAACTGACGCTGCCTCACAATGCAGGTAATGTGCCTCAATCGGGACTCCACGAGTAACCACTCATTCAACACAAAGTCAAACCAGCAGTACCTAAGGATTCTCAGAAGAGACACAGTAGGGATGGAGTCCAAACTTGTACAGAGTGTGCAGTGTGAGTAATAAATGCCTTACAGGTCCTTAGTTGGCTTTTTCTTTAAATACATACTAAATACTAGTGTTGTCTACAACAAAGAAAATATAATTCTGGGATGCTGGCCTTAGAGGCAGGATTTCAAATTAAAAGCCATACGTGAAACTGGAAAATAAAAAGAAAAGTTTAAACTGGGCAAAAGAACACAGACATTGGACAGAAGAGCACCGGAAAGGCGTATTATGCTCAGCATCCCAGATGGTGTGTGTTTAAAGAAGCCAACTGAGGCCCCATAAGAGGGTTGTTTCTCACACTGCATACTCTGATGTCCTCCTCTTGTTACCCAGTTGTCCATCTGGACCCTCCCCTTCCTTTGCTGCCCTGGTTGGATTCAGTTTGCCCTCAACTATGAATAATAATAACAACTTTATTTATATAGCACCTTATCATGCATTTACATGCAACTCAAGGTGCTTTCCACCGATGAATCAACAAAAACAAAGATGCCCCACATTTACTTGGATTGTTATCATTAATTAATACTGTGATCATTCTAATAAATGTAAGTATACAAAATAACAAATCAAACAGGTTCTGTTAAGCCAAATTTAACCACTAAAAGTGCAAAACGAACTTTCACTCTTATCAGAAAAATGTTTCCCAATTAAAATATTTATACATTAAGGCAGACAATGGAGCAACCAGATCTAAATTTTTATATCTATCTATCTATCTATATATATATATATATATATACACATACATACATACATACACACACACACACACACACACACACACATCTATCTATAAATAAAAAAATTTTGGGTCGAACCGTAATCATCTCGGAGAAACACTTTGACATCACATGAGACTACACAATACAACCTTAGGAAGCAAGACCAGTGAGACGGTGACTTTTGCACGTCACGCCCTACTTACAAACAATTTAAAACAAGTTCACGGACATCTAACCCCGCAGATTTTGGAATGCTTTTGGCAGACATATTTCATGTGCTCCCAGCTCTTAAAAATGTTATATGTTTTAGATGGCACGTGAATGACTAAGTGAAGAAGAAAGAGCAGCGTGTCGAAAAGAGACACAAAAGCGTTGGAGAGAAAAGAAGCCAAAAAAGGATCCACAAGAGAACAATAATAATCTATGAGCAAATTCAGAAAATAAGGAAAGTAATAATCAGCCCAGACGTCCAAGAGAGACACTTTAACGTCCCGCAAGACAAAGCAGTGAGACCAAAGGACAGCTGCTGTGCAAGGTTTTAAATGATCAACGTGCAGCGCGACAAGCAGAACACACAGTTCAGCAGCAGAAAGACAGCAGCCGATCTGTCCACAACTCCTTAGCTTGCGTTCAGCCCCCTTCCCCTCCCCCCTTCACAACGCGAGCGTCAGAGACGCAAAGTGGCACGAGGCGCGGTAAGCAAGGACAGCTGCTGTACAGGCTTTGAAATGATCGATGCGCAGGGAGAGAAGCAGAACACGCAGCACGGCAGGAGGAGCAGTAAGCAAGCAGGTGATCCATCCGCATCTCCAAAGCATGCATTAAGCAACACCCTTAGCAACGCGAGTGGCAGAGACATGAAGTGGCTGGCGTGTGGCATGCCCTGGGGTGGGCTCGCAAAGCAAGCAGGGATCAAAGCACCCTAGTATATATTTTTTTTTTCTAGGCATATATACATGGAAACCAAGTCTGTCTCTACAGACAGTAATGGACACCTGGGGATGAATACTTCAGTGTCTTGTCACATGGGCTAACCTTTAATCTGCAATTAAACAATAGACTGCCATGTTTCTTGAGAAAGCTGCTTCATTTTGGCCATTTATTAAACCCAAAACTGAACTTTAGGAATGAAAATAACTTACGATGAGCAAGGCTTTGGACTTCAAACCATGAAGTTGTGGGTTCAAATCCCGCTGCTGACACTGTGTGACCATGAACAAGTCACTTGACCTGCCTGTGCCCCAATTGGAAAACCAAAAGAAATGCAACCAATTGTATCATAAATGTTATAAGTCGCCTTGGATAAAGGCACCAGCCAAATAAGTAAATGGAATGGAAAGGCAATATATAAACAAAATGTATTATTATTGTTACAATCCAACTGAACAGAACAAAAGGTGTCATCAGTGCTAATGCAATTAGAAAGGTTTCTCTAATAACCAATTAGCACCCGTTTAATTAAGGATAACCTAAGACAGGTGACCACTGAAGGAATGGCTGCTGAACATGGGGCTTTGCAGTCAAACAAAGAATAAGACAAAAATCTGTCATCTCAAGCAGGAATAGCCGTTTGCAATTAGTAATGCCTTGGCTATAACTTTAAATCAATTAAATGGAATCTTGATAATAAAAGATATCAGTTTCTATCACTTTCTGGGTGACCCTAAAGTTTTGAAGGGTAATATAAGTATCTATCTATCTAGTTACTGCAGTTTGGATTAAATCAAGAATAATGTATACAAGGAAGCAATCTATTTGCATTTGAGAAACAATTGGTTGCGTTTCCTTTGGGTTTTCCACTTGGAGCACAGACAGGTGAAGTGACTTCCTTATGGGCTAATGGTGTCAGTAGTGGGATTAGAACTCACATTCTGAGAGTCCAAACCTCTGCACTGCACAGTCTGTTTTGCAGTATATACAGTGCTTACATACAGAGCACAATAATAATAAAGTAATAATTGTATAATTAATACAGTACATTTTGGACATATATAAAATTAATAATTAGTTTAACTTGCTGGCAATGCCCAGTATCTCATCTGGTTACTTACTTTATAAGTGGAGTGGAATTTGTTAGCTCGGTATTATGTCTTAATTCTTCAAATTCAGGTAGTAAACTTCTCTCCAAATGATCCCCCTACAACATTCACATGAAACTCCTCACTGGAAAGCAGGGTTGCGGAGTCAGAAGTACTTATTGGGTTACTAGAGTCAGTAAAATTGTATATTATAATGTGCTCCAGTTTCCAATTTCACATATACTAGTCCGATTAAACTTCTTTTTTTCTCATCAAGACACATTTTAATGTGCATTGAAAATTGACTTTTTGGAAAACTTCAAGATCTGATATATTATTGGGAGTTTAAACCGCCCCACGCACAAATGCACAATTTCAAACAGAGTCTGAACAAAGTCAGCCGTTTCTGGACACTTTGCAGTCACAGCAGCATTGAAATGTGATCTGAGTCAGTGTGTTGAAGAAGACAACGGCGAAAAAGTCTGGGATGCAAAAATTCAGTAGTTTTACTGCTTCCAAAAACAACTCACTCCTACAAGATTATCAACATGAAAAGGACACTTGCAGCATTTTCATCCAAAAGTGTTAGATGCTGTGCGTTTTTAATTGACAGAGTAAATATTTTAATCGAACTACAAATAGAGGAATCGAAGGTTTTGTGTACCGACTCCACAGCCCTGCCAGGAAGGCCACATTTCCCATAACGTGTGAACACAACACAGCACTGGAAAAAGTCCAGAGAACAGCGGCTAGGCTTATTCCAGGGCTACAGGGGATGAGTTATGAGGAAAGATTAAAAGAGCTGAGCCTTTACAGTTTAAACAAAAGAAGATTAAGAGGTGACATGATTGAAGTGTTTAAAATTATGAAGGGAATTAGTCCAGTGAATAGAGACTGTGACTTTAACATGAGTTCATCAAGAACATGGGGACACAGTTGGAAACTTGTTAAACTTCCTAATGTTTGTATGAAATTTACCATTCCTTTCACAAAGAGAACCACAGACATATGGAATAAGTGATTGAGTAGCATGGTAACAATTGCGCTCACGTTTGGATGGTGGCACGTTACACACTCCGGCTCAGCTGGAGCGAAGTGCAGACTCAGCCACACCAAACCGTACTTACCCTTTAGCTCTTTACTAGCCCTCCACTTAAGATCCCCACTCAACGGACAAAACTGAATAAATTACTCAAAAGATAAAAGATTCAGCAGGTGTAAAATTAATATATTAGAAGAGGATGAAATATAACACACATATCCCTGTTTTCCCCAACTCCAATGCAGATGTAAACATTTACAGTGAAACATTACATTACAAAATGAAAAACTAGTGTTCAGATACACAAATAGTCCAATGTGAAACCACAGTAACTGCGGCAATCAAGAAATGGATGAAAGCCGGCCAAGTCCCAAATGATGAAATGACAGCAAAATGCATTTCAGACGGGGCTGTGAACCAAAACAGTCTTACCAGTGAGTCCAGACAGCAGTCCAAAACACCAACTGCCTTGTGGAACTGGATAAAAACTGATGATCTGCTGTTCCTTTCGATGAAATAATAGCAGTGTCTCATATAACAGATCTCGTTTTTTAGTTTCTTTCCCAATACTTCATTTTCTTCCCTCCTCCTTCAAATGCGTAGTCCTATCTTTTAATATATGCAACCCGGAACAAACAGGAAACCCCCCACCTACAAACGGTTCAAGTGCTGTGATTGGTGACGTCCTTGCAGATGCCGAGGTGAAACTCTTCTTCAGGTATATACATGCACCAGCCAGTTTGTTAGGTACACCTTTCTAATACTGGGTTTGGACTCCGTTTTGCTTTCAGAACTTCCGTAATTCTTCATGGCATCGATTCAACAAGGTGCTGGAAACATTCATCAGGAATTTTGGTGCATATTTACATGATAGCATTGTACAGTTGCTGCAGATTTGTTGGCTGCACATCAATGATGCGAGTCTCCCATTCCACCACATCCCGAAGGTGCTCTATTGAATTGAGATCTGGTAACTGTAGTGGGCATTGGAGTACAGTGAACTCATTGTCATGTTCAAGAAACCAGTTTGAGATGATCTGAGCTTTGTGACATGGCGTTATTCTGCTAGAAGTACACATCAGAAGATAGGTACACTGTGGTCATAAAAGGATGGACACGGTCAGCAACAATACTTGGGTAGGCTGTGGCATTTAAACAATGCTCAGCTGGTACAAAGGGGCCTGAAGTATACCAAGAAAATCCCCCCCCCCCCCCCCACACACACACACACACGCCCCCACACCACCACAACCACCAGCCTGAATTGTTGACACAAGGCAGGATGGATCCATGCTTTCATGTTGCTGTTGCCTAATTCTAATCCTAACATCTGAATGTCGTAGCAGAAATTGAGACTCACCAGACCAGGCAATGTTTTTCCAATTTTCTGTTGTCCAATTTTGGTGAGCCTGTGCAAATTGTAGCCTCAGTTGCCTGTTCTTAGCTGACAGGAGTGGCACCCGGTGTGTTCTCCTCCTGTTGCTGTAGTCCTCCCATCTGCTTCATAATACGACGTGTTGGTTCGGAGATGCTCTTCTGCATACGTTGGTTGTAACAAGTGCTTATTTGAGTTACTGTTGCCTTTCTATCAACTCAAATCCAAAACTCCACTGACCTCTAGCATCAACAGAGAACTGCCACTTACTGGATATTTTCCCTTTTTCAGACCATTCTCTGTAAACCCTAGAGATGGTTGTGTGTGAAAATCTCTGTAGATCAGTAGTTTCTGAACTACTCAGACCAATAGCCATGTCATGTTCAAAGTCACTTCAAATCGCCTTTCTTCCCCATTGTGATGCTCGGTTTGAACTTCAGCAGGTCATCTTGACAATGTCTGCAGGCCACAATGCATTGAGGTGCTGCCATTTGATTGGCTGATTGGATATTTACGTTAATAAATAATAATTGTGAATTTCCCCTTGGGATTAATGAAGTATGTATCTAGCTATATAATAAGCAGCTGAACAGATGTACCTAATAAAGTGGCTGGTGAGTGTATAGTTTATACAAGAAAAAGGGCAGACAAACAACACTTAACAACACTTGAACAAACTCAATTGCCATTTTATGTAGCCCCGCTACAGCAGGGTAGACAGTAGAACTTTTGAGACTTTCAAAACTCAACTTGATGTTATTTTAGAAGAATTACATGGATAGGACTGGCAAGCTTTGTTGGGCTGAATGGACTGTTTTCATCCAGATTGTTCTAAAGGATCAGAAGTCACACCACTTTGGGAAAGAAAATGGCACACTGCTGCACGAGTTTCGTTACTCTGTCAGTTCCGATTTCCTCTCTGCAGTGAAATTCAGATTCAGGAGATCGAAAGGTTTTTGACATCAATTTTATCAATGCAGGTTTAGAACTAGCTCCCTGGAGTGAGCTGCAGACAGCGATTTGTTTTGGGTATCATGGACAGAAATTGGAAACTCCCAAAAGGATTGCTTTATTACTTTTGAACTGTCCACTGAAGCATCTGAATGCCTGGTGACAGACAGCTTGGTTTATATTTGTTTGGTGATCACGCGGCAGCAGAGGCCGAGGCACATCTATGACAATCACTGTAAACATTTCTTTCACCACATTAAATGACAGAAGCATGTTTTTCAAAAGATGTTTGCATGTGGTGTTTTCTTTAAGGGTGACAGCAACAAAAGCAAAGAAACAACAAGCTTCACTACAAAGAGGGGACAATGAAATCGGACAGACGTGATCCTCAAAGTAACATTCAGGTAAATCCAACTAGATATCAGTGCTTTGGTTTTATCAATTGGTGCTTGTCATGAGGAATAAAACGTACAGCAGTGCCAAAAGATTTGAGAATGACAAAAGTATTTGTTTTCACAAAGTTTGCTGTTTCAGTGTTTTTAGATCTTTTTGTCAGAGGTTTCTATGGTATAATGAAGTAGAATTACAAGCATTTCATAAGTTTCAAAGGCTTTTATTGACCATTACATTAAGTTTATGCAAAGAGTCAATATTTGCAGTGTTGGCCCTTCTTTTTCAAGACCTCTGCAATTCACCCAGGCATGCTGTCAATCAACTTCTGGGCCAAATCCTGACTGATGTTAGACCATTCTTGCATTTGTTTGTCAGAACTGGTGGGTTTTTGTTTGTCTACCTGCCTCTTGAGCATTGACCACAAGTTCTCAATGGGACTGTAGTGCTCCTTTATCTAAGGTGACTCAATAAACACTAACGATACCAACCATCAGAGCCAAGGATGGATTTGCTCTTTCCATAGGTACAAAATAGCACATCTGTTCATTTTTTTTCCCCAATTATTGCAAAATTTAACTTTTACCCCGATATCATCACTGTCTAAAGATACCGTTTACATACAGACAAAACCTTGCCACGTCCATATATACTGTATTAAAGAAATAAAAACATTTCATGAGGTGTACTTACTTTTTCACAGGATTGTCTCTACTTACACCTCCTGTACACTCCATCCATCCATGTATTTATTTTCTGAGCCTATCTTTATGAATCACTGGGTTGTAGGACTGTGGCACCCATCATGACACTGTCAGGTGCAAAGCAGAAGCTGGCCCAGAGTAAAATGCTTATCCATTGTAAGAATCTGTAAACCTCAGACATCTCATTGAAAGGATGCTATTATACAAACTTTTTTCAGTTTAATTGTGAATAGTCTTAAAACCCTATTATCAAAGAGATACAGGTGTGTGCACACGCTGGGGTAATCCTTTAGCTTGAGGAAAATATTTAATTTTAATTGCATCACCCTGCCATCCAAGTCTTTGCATTTTGTTAGTGAGTTGCTAGAATACAGTGCTCTGTTGCTAAGTAATGCCCCCCCTACCCCCCCCCCTATAAAAACAGTGCAGTGTTGCAGCTCTTTGTCCAAGATTAAAAGTTTTACACCTTGAACAGCGTTGGTCTTGAATTCATAGTGTAGAGTTGGTAGCACATTAAATGACTTGTTAAAGGGGGTGTCAAATTTGAAGACTGCCAGATTAAACCAACTGGATATTGGACCAATTATGGAACTCCATGGAGACTTTCTAGCATAGTTTCACATTTCTAAAGTATTGTAAGCTCACCACTTTTCCAACAGCCTGTACAAATACTTTACAGGTACAGCAAGTTCAGCTGTAGACTTGGCCCATTTTTCCCCTATTCTTTCATGGCATATAAAACAAGACATCATCCAGATGAGTCTCTTCTCTTTGGGAGGTTCAAAACACCTGCGGTGGTCCTTATTCCACACACTCATTTGTTGTCAGCACTCACTTAAAATACCAGCTTGAGACGAGTCAGAAAGTGGCTGAACTAAGTCACTAAAGATGTCAGACTACACAGCTAAACGTCATGGGAGCACACTGCAACTGCTCTCAACTCACTAAGATTAAGTAAATGAAGTCTGAATTTAAATAGCTGGAAAAGTCGCGTAATGTGACGGGGACTTTAGGTGCTGGGGTTACTGACTTACAGCTTCGAAATATTTGATTCAGTACAATCTTCACATTTGACTTCTGACAATATTCTTGTTTTGACTTTGCTTACAGTTTAGGCCTCTGGATTTTATTTTTGACAGTAATACTTCTAGTGTTTTAGAAAACTACTTTTGTTCCATCATCCAGAAAATGCACACATCTACTGGTCCATTTGAGGTTGCTCATAATCCACTTTACCAGCAAATAAGAGGGCAATGGCAGAAATTAAAAAGCAGATGGACCAAGTCAAAACTTTATTCCAGCTAAGCTGCCTTGAACATTCATTACAGGATACACTCCTGTCTTAACATTTGTGTCACATTCACACTGCTTTAGAAATTTTAGAGACAGAATTTTAGGTTAAATGAACTTACACCTATAAAATCACTAGGACCAGATAACATTTACCATTTTGCTCTTCGTTAGTTAGTTAGTGAGTGCATATACAGGGTGGCGCAGGAAAAATCGAACCATCTCCGACCAGCTGGCTCGAGCTATGCTCACAGTACCCACCTGTATAAAAGAGCAGTATTCATGAGAAAAAATTGGTGTCTGGTGTGCAGTATCTGCTATACGGATCGTGGGTCCCATATTTTTTTTGAGACAACAGTCAACACTGCCGTCTTCAAAGAGGAACAAACTGTCAGCAAAGGTTTGTGGCCACCAAGATCACCAAACCTATCCACTTGTGACTTTTACCTGTGGAGCAATCTGAAGGGAAAAGTGTATGTCAATAATACGAAGACAGAGGAACTGATGGACAATATTCGGAGTGAAATTAAAAAGATTGAAGTGGCCAAGCTGCGTCGCGTCTATGACAATATGGTACTGCATGCAGAAAAGTGTATTGATGCACAAGGAAATAATTTCCAGAACCTCCTCTAATCAGTAAGTACAGATTTTTGTATTGCATATCTTTTGTTTCATGTACGGGCTAAGAAACATATGTCGACGTTGGAGTTTCGGAGATGGTTCGGTTTTTCGTGTGACACCCTGTAGAAATCCTTGACACAAAGACCAGAGAATAGCAAATACTTTATTATCCCGTTGTACAAAATGACCGACCAGGCTGATCGGAGTAACTACAGGACAGTACTTAATGTACATCACAGGTAAACTAAGGGTTCGGATATATGCTAATGCTAATATGCTGGAATTTCTTACAGGAGCAACAAAAGCAGTGTATAGGTTATCTATCTTGATTTTCAGAAGGCTTTTTGATAAGTTAACACATTAAAGGTTATTGACCTTACAAAAAGAAGTGGGAATTCAAGGTGTAATGTGTAGGTGGATACAAAATTGGGCCAGACACAGAAAGCAAAGGGTTATGGTGCGAGAAACTTTTCACAATTAGGTGATGTAAAAAAATGGTGAACCTCAGGGGTCAGTGCTCTTCTATTAACAGTAAACTGGTAAACTGCATTAAATGACAATACCAACCTAGGAGAAAAAGGGACCTGGATAGCACATAGTCTTTGGCAAATTTGTAGCACACAAAATTTAATAAAAGCAGACGTAATATATTATAGGAAGTAGAAGTGTTACCTTTGAACACACAATGGTAGGTGTGAAACTTGAAGGTGAAGGACCTAGGGGGACAGTGAATTCTTCATCTGCATCCAGGTAGTGTACAGAAGTGATCAAGAATGCTAATAGAATGTAATTGTATGCATCACCATGTGTGGAGTACAAGTCAAGTGGGTTATGCTTAAGCTACAAAATAAAATCCACCAGTGGGGCTTTCAATGGAGTACCGAGTATAGTTTTGGTCCCTGTATTACTAAAAAAAACAAAAGCAGAGAAAGTCGATAGGAGAGACAAACAAGATCTATGAGGAAAGTCTGAAGGAATTGAAATGTTTTAGCATATGCAAACAGAAACTAAGAGGTGATGCAATCAAAGTGCTTGAAATTGTGAAAGGAATTGGTACAGTGGACCTAGACCATTATTTGAAAGTAAATTCTTCTAAAGGAACACAGGAATACAGCTGGAAACTTAAAGGGAGGGCAGATTTTGCACACATTAGACGAGTGTTTCTTCACACAAAGAACCAATGAGACAAATGGAATTACTAAGTAGTGTGGTGGAGAGTTAGGCTTTCTCGTGCCTTCAGATCTCAACTTGATGTTATTTTGGCCAATGTGCGTGATTAGAATGGAGAATTGCTCTGATGTCTCTGAGAAGTGGGAGTAAATGAAGAGTGCATGGCATCCAAAGCTAAGCGACTGCACTATACGTCATCTTCTGGTGGAAATCTTGATTATTCAATTTACTTAAGCAATCCTTTCTGAAAAGACAAAATCAGGAAATGGTTCACAGAAGGCAACAAAAGGAAACTTTTTTATTGTAAAAATAACAAATACATATATGTGGTTGTTTGCTTTGTTTTCCTTCCACCTCCCTTAAACACTATAAATAAACTTGTTCATTCTACTGTATACAACCACAACTCAAGAACAGGCTTGTTAAGAGGAAAGTAGGACTCAACGTATCAACAGACCCACCCCGATCCTCTCCAACCCACAAATCATTGACAAGTTTCTGTGATGGGCTGCACCATTTCTACATTATCATTTGATCATTCACATGCACAACAGCCACAATTCAATCAAGTCAAATAAAGTTATTTCACATTATTATATGCATAACAAAACAAAACAAATCCTCTGGAAGGAAAAAGATGGCGCAAGAAGAAAAAAGACAAAAAGTAAAACACACAAAAGACTAATCCGGCTCCTTGGTTTAAAGTCGATTCCTCAAAAGGGTAGCAAAATGACTAATTAAAAAAAAAAATCCAAAAAAAAAAATAATAATAATAATAATCCAGACATTTCTAAGCCAGAGTTTGCAAATTGTGACTAGTCAAAGGCCAGCTTCCTATAAAGCTGAACAAAACCCTCGGCGATGTGCTACACAAATCTCAACTTCAACCTGGGAGACAGGGAAAAGGAAAAGAAAGGACAGGAATAAAGTGAAGGAGAAAATGCCTCTGCTTACCAGCCAATGAAAAAAATGGGGAATTTAAAGCAGTAAAAAACAGTTTTTCAGTGCCACAAAGCATCCCAAAAGGTTTAGCTGCCTGTGAAAAGCCAAGCAAATAGGTCAGACTGGCTTGTCAAGATGCACAATATGGGATTTACTGCGGCAGTGCCCGATCCATCTGTGCCTAATTCACAGGCTGTACAATATAACACACACTGGGCAAGAGGGGGAAAAAAAGTGCTGACTGTACACAGATAACAGTGATTGTAACTTACAAGTATAAATGACAAAAAGACAGTGCTGCTTGTTAGCAGAGTCAATCAGCATTAAAGTATCCCAGAGAAGTGACTCTCTATGGTCATTCTATTTAGTGCAATCAGAATAATGGCAAAATTGTGAGGTGCTGAATCCCCTGCTTACCCCTGTCACAAGCATTTGGAGGCAAGCAAGTATAATTTTTTTTTTTTTTTACAATTTTCAAAAACAAGTGAATTTGAATGATCTGAAGAAAACATGTTTACAAAAAACTTCATTTGAAATTCACTGATCAATGACTTGGGACTTTTTGACTGACCAGATGGACAAGGCACCCGCTGAATGAACCACTTCACGTTTTGGAAATTTGCAAGCCTGTAGCCGGCAGTTTATTTTTATTTATTTTTGTTCCAGCCTGTTTCACAAAGCCACACAGTTAAAACAAAAAGAAAGGGAAAAAAACCAAGAATCAAACTTGGGTCACAAGTGACCAAGTGACAAGACTGTGAAGCAAAGCCCAAAAAGCAAAGCTGCCACAATCCACCAATTTCTAAAATGAATTTGGCACAAGGAGCATTGGCTCCCTGTCTAGTAGATAATATGATTTGATTAAAAGAAAACATATAAATAAATAAAATTTGTAATTGAAGAACAAACGAATGCACCTAGTAGCTGGAACAAAAAGCAGAAAAAGAGGTTCAATTTTGTTTTCTTCCTTCCAACTCATATTTCAAATGATGTGCTGCTTAGCATGGCAGTAGGGGAGGTAAGACCAGTTGTGGCACAGGGTTTAAGAATTAAGCAAAAACCAGTGTTAGGAAAAGAAACAAAAAACCCACCACAACAATGTACACTTGCACACTCTGACACACACACACACACACACACACACACACACACACACATACGCAAACAGACCCCTCTGCCATAAAGTTAACATTCAATGAATGGCTTCATTACAGTGAGGGTTGTCCCACTCCATCCCATAAACAGCCTGCGCCCACCAATTGCCAGTTTCACCTCCCATCCTCTCTCCTGGCACGCGTCTGGACAAGCTCACAGGGCTGCACCCAGTTGTTGTCATGAAGCCCCACCCGGCAGCCCGGTGTGTCCTTATCGGTACGTCGACAGCACATCCAATAAGAGCGTCCGTAAGGCAAATCGTGGTGGTAAGGTTTTGGGTGCCAGCGGCAGAGTGACACATCCCCTTTCTCATAATGCTTTTTGCATTGCTTGCAGGGATCGTCCCGGTATAAGGGGTCCTGGTTCCAGAGGGAATCAGTGGCATGGATGCCATAGGTTTCGATAAGCACTTTGAAGTAATGACAGGTGCACTTAAGGGCTGCAAGTGAGCGAGTGGGTAAATAACTGAAAATGTTCACCATGATGTGGTCAGGGAGCAGCAACATATATTGTCTGGGTTCCAGTAAGCGCTGAATCTTGAAACGAATTTCAAGAAAGTCATGGGAGACATGGCGGTAGAGTCGGCACAAGGAGGTATCCGAGGGGTCACCTTCGGGACCAGTACAGGGAGAGTCGCAAGTTTCCAGGTGCTCCCCGCCACTGTTAACGCTGGTGCATTCAAGGGAACCGTGCATCTGGCCAACCCTTCCATCGTCCTCCTCAGTGTGAGTGGGCGGTGTGTGGAGGAAGAAGAGCTGTCCAGGGGGAGGTGGGTTCTCTTCACAACCTGAGAAGGAGGAGGAGTCGGGAGCTGGTGATGTGACAGTAAAACAGACAGTCTCTTCCTTAACATTCTCTGTGCTGTCCTTCCCATAAAAGACACACTGGTCCACTGCACCAGTCACAACCACCTCAACATGAAAGCCAGATACACACTCTCTCATACGGTCACTGGTACTCTTCTTCTCGGCAGAGGCTACATCACCTGTGGACTCTTTGCTAGCAGGGGCAGTTGGTCGCTCCGTGGTTGCATCCACTCGCGTTTCTGCCCCACCAAGCAAGAACTCCATGTTACTGGAGGGTAGAGTCTCCCTAGAAGAAGGGCTGACCAGCTGGTAGAGGTCACAGGTGATTTTCTCCTTGCCTCTGGCTCCCCCATTAGGGCTGCTCCCACCACAGCTGAGAAACATACAGTTGGGACGACCGGCAGTACCAGGCTCAGCCTGGGAGCGAAGATCCATACTGGAGACTCGAAAGGCTATCCGAACCTCCCCACTAGGGCCACTGCTTCCACTGCTGCCATTGCCTCCAGTTTCTCCCCCAGATGTCTTCTCTGGTGAAACGCCTGCACGTCTCAAGAGGGCACTTTCCAACTGCTGCTGTTGAGACTCAAAATGTGCAATGGCCTCTGCAACCCGCGGTTTTCGTTCTGCTGGAAGAAAGGATGATATGGTTGAAACCGGAGGTTCCTCCTTAGATAAAAACACCATTGGGCCATGAGTGGTGGCAGATTGGGATGAAGCTGAACTACGGATTCCACTGTGGTTGTGTGAAGACCCCAGTCCACTAACACTTTGTAGGGCAAGAGCAGTCCTTTGTTCCACTAGTGCTACCATCTCAGCCACAGATAACAGATCTGTGTCACTTGGCTCAGAGTCCAGGCACTCTGTCTCACCCACCTCTGCCTCTTTCTCCTTGCTTGCTGGTGAATTAGCCCCCCTAGCTTTGCTGGGGTCATAAGATGAGCAGCGGCGGCGCTTAGCTTTAGAGCAATCTGTACTCCAGTTTCCTTTGACTTTCATTGTGTTTGGGCGGGCTAGAGCAACCCCGCTGCACTGATGGGCAACAAAAAAGGCAATTTTTTCCTTTGTATTTCCAGGCTTGATAACATACCAAGTATCCAGCAGCACCCGGCCCTCCTCCATCTGATTTCCACCAGAAGATGTGATGGATGAGGGAGGGGGTGGTGGCATGTTTTCAGAGGCAGAGTCTTCCTCACTCTGCCCGTTGTGCGGGCCTCTGCGGACAAGATCATTGGGACTCTTTAGGAGGGCAGGAGTGCTGCCACTGACACCACCACTACTGCCACCAACTCCACCACCAGTGCCACTGCTGCTGCCTCCCACTGTGCCACCTCCACAAGCCTTGTTTTGGGAATAAGTCCCAAAGGGCCGAGGGCACCACAGGCGAATGTGAGAAAATGTTTCTGGGTCCATCACTGGGTCCTGGAGGACATGGTGTGGCTCAGGAATCCTTCTGCTTTCACACACTTGAATAACTGGCTCCCAAACTGCTCATATTCACTCATCTGGATCCTCTCAGGACAGATGGATGAGAAAATCTGCAATGTGAAAAGGGGAGAGATTTTCAGTAACTTTATTGAGTCTTTGAAGGAGACTGAACACACAGCAGGTGGAATCTACATGTTAGAAAGTTTCTAAAACAAACCATCAACATCAGAGAATCATGGTGGGCAGCAAATTCAAAACATCACGTAAGCTCCCTTAAAGAGGTACCTCTAATCAAAACTAAGTTTGAGATTCCTGAATTATGAAATGAGCTGGTCTGTGAGGATCTTTATGGGAAAAGAAGAGAGCCCAGCCACAGAATCAGCAAAACGTACAAATCAGTGTTCTTCTAGTTTTAAAGCATTTTATAACTTTAGTTTTTATATTAAGATTTTTTCATTTTTATTTGGTCTTTCTCCATTTTCTGATTTTAGTTTTTATTTGGATTTTTCATTTTATTTTTTCTAGCAATTAACTTTTAGTTTGTCATATTTTATTATTAATTTTGCATTAGTTACCCCTTGAGATTCACAGGGGTTAGGGGCACAGGACCACTGCAAATGTGAAAATCCTCAAATATATGTTTTTGGCCCCCAGTTCACTGCCTAATACTGTACTGTTGATTACAAGCGATACCTATAACATAGTCAAATTAACATATTATACACAAAGTACAGATATAAAAAAAATAAATTACTGTATCAAAATACTGTACTGCAACAGTAAGTTTCTAAGCTCACTGGTGCAGCTGCAGCAATGGTGTCATGGATATCCTGTTCTTTTCTCTGCTTGTACCTGACTGCAGACTCATTATGTTACTTAGCCCATGTAGTTTGCAGTGAGGGCCAAGAAAATAAGAAAAAAAAAAATCAAATTCAATGGCATCAGACAGTGACTAATTCTGGACAACGTAAACTGTGATAGACGTCCAATAATCGGGGGGTCAGGAAATCCCCACAGAACTTGCTTAATCCAAAAGATACATTTGAATGGTCAAAACATACCAAACGTGTGCATACTTTGTTAAAACGTCATTAACAGTAAAGTCCAGGAAAGGCAGCATTCACAGTAAGGGGAAACGACTATGTAAGCATACAAGACTAAATCGATTGAACAATATTATCTGCATTATTCGAAACTAGTCATTTAGCCCATTACAATAACGGGCGCTAGAACAGTAGTGCATAAACATTAGTAGGAACAGTCTATATTACATGGCAAGAGACTTTGACCTCATTCTTTTTGTTGGTCATATTTTTCTCTCTTTCAGCCTTTCTTTTGTTGACGTTTACTTGCTGAGCTGACCGTTCTTCGTGGGTTGCCGCCGTGTATTGTGTGTCTTTAATTTTCTGTGACAGTAATACTGTCTTGTACGGCTCTATTCAATAAGGCCGCGCACAAAAAGGCGAGCTTCAAAAGGGCGACCTCAATTGAGTGCGGCGAATAAAGGCGTTCGTAGATAATTTAGTTCAAATGGCTCTGGAATATGTGAAGAGCAACAAAGGTGCAGATCTTTATTTACGCGCGCCTTTATTCGCTGCGCCCAATTGAGGTCGCACTTTTGAGGCTCGCCTTTTTGTGCGCGCCCTTATTGAAGGATACCGTCTTGTACGTCCGCTGGCTTGTACGTCCGTAATATACCTTTAATTTTCTCTGGTGGTAACACAGGCGTGCGCGTCGGTAATATGCCTTTAATCTCCTCTGACAGTAATACTGGCTGTATGTGGCTGTAATACGCGTCACTGTATTGTGTACCATTAATTTCCTCTCGCAGTATGGTTTGTATTTCCGTAAAACGCCTCTAACTTTCTCTGACAGTAATATCGCGCATCGCACTGTGCCCCGCGCATGCGCACTTCACCAGATGACACCCACACACGGACACACAAAGGGATATATATATATAGATATAGAAATAGATTATATATATATATATATATATATATATATATATATATATATATATATATATATATAATATATATATATATATAAATATATATATATATATATATATATATAAATATATAAATATATATATATAAATATATATATATATATATATATATAATATATATATATATATAAATAAATATATATATATATATAAATATATATATAAATATATATATATATATATATATATATATATAAATATAAATATATATAAATATATATATATAAATATAAATATATATATATATATATATATATAAATATATATATATAAATATATAAATATATATATATAAATATATAAATATATATATATATAAATATATAAATATATATATATATAAATATATATATAAATATATATCTATACTAATAAAAGGCAAAGCCCTCACTGACTGACTCACTGACTCACTCATCACTAATTCTCCAACTTCCCGTGTAGGTAGAAGGCTGAAATTTGGCAGGCTCATTCCTTACAGCTTACTTACAAAAGTTAGGCAGGTTTCATTTCGAAATTCAAAGCGTAATGGTCATAACTGGAACATATTTTTTGTCCATACACTGTAATGGAGGAGGCGGAGTCACGTATCGCGTCATCACGCCTCCTACGTAATCACGTGAACTAAAAACAAGGAAGACATTTACAGCACGAGTCGCACGCGGGAACGAAGGTAAATGACGTTAATTTTTGACTGTCT
>NC_041394.2:21761646-21771646 GCF_900747795.2 Erpetoichthys calabaricus | reverse complement strand
AATTTAACAATCAGTTACATACCCTCCACCATTAAACACACATAAATCAATGCCATTTTTCAATCACTTGAATTGGACTCTACTGTGTATGAAAGCCACTGAGTCACAAGCCTCTTTGTGATCCGTTTTATTTATTTATTTATTTTTTTAACTCCAATGTAAAGTGCCGTTAAAAAGCACATATTTAATGTCGTCTATGAACATGTGTAAATGCAATCTGTTATCGTTATTACTTTTGAGTATAACTAATTGTTCCAAAACTATTTAATAATCAAAAATGTAATAACAGACTCTTGGATGAAGTAAATAAAATGTAAAATGCTTCAAGCTTTCATTTCAGTTAAGCTAGATGGCAAACACACCCGACTGTTGCACCATGCATATATCTAACTTCTTTATTTTTGAGATTCTCTTTCCAAGTAGTAAGGTTACTGCACACATACACATATTTTTCATATCTTCTGATGTTAACTACATGCCATTTATCCATTTTAAAACTTTGAAAGTTAATTTTTTTCACAGAACTCTTACTTTGCTTATTGTTGAAAAAAATTGCTAAAGTCACGTTTTGTACTGTGTTAATAAGAGCAACTGAAATAGAGATGAATGGTTTTTTTTTTTTCTCCCCATGTATAGGCTGCATTTCTATAAGTATGCCAATTACAGTAAATACTGAACATCTGTTATTGGAAAACCTTATTCAGTTAGTTAGCAACATACAAAACCCGAGTAGCTCCCTGTGAGCCTAAACTGAGAGGATGTAATTTTTCAACTCATGTAGGAATAAACAAAGTTTGGCGCTTGAGCATGCTTAATACACACTAATATCTAGCTATAAAACAATATCTGATCACACATAGTACACATTAAAAAACTCTATACAGATACTGACCAAGCTTACAAATCTGAACTCATTGAACTGTGTATATACAATTTATTACAACAGCACCACCTCAAAGAGCTTCATAAAACAGACACAGGAATACAAGAGGAGTAAAAGCAAAGATGATAATACAGGAAACAAAGTACCATCAAACATTAAACACTAAATAATAGATAAATATTTGAAGGTCAAAGTTCTGAATTAGATTAAGAAACAAGCAGGGGGAAAAAAAGAATAAATAATCTTTGTACGCTTAAATATAAATATAGATTTTACAATGGCCCAGTGATATGGAAGAATGAATATGATTAGAGCAGATTTTGTTATCAGTTTTATAACCAAACGCTGGAAGGACATTAACCATTCAATGGCTATTTGTTTGCTGTTCAATTCAAACAACTCCACCAAGAACTCCGCATCACTACAAAGTAAATACTCAGACTTCCACAGAGTCATCTCACTTAAAGATGCAAGCTCCGAGATGTGTGTTCAGATGTGTGTTCAGTCGTTTATGAAGGACATATCAAGACTGCAGTCTGCAATGAATCAAATAGTTCTAGTGATGAGCCGCAAGTTAAGCGTGGCAACATTTGATAAATTTTGCTGCTCACAGATCCAATAATACAGTTTATGTCAATATACAGCAGATTTGGGATATTACTCGTTAAAATAAACCTTGAGCGGGAGATGGGTTAAGTGGAAAGTAATACTTCATTTAACCAGCTGCTGCTTAAATAAATTTGTGTAGGAAAAACCGTCTGACTGAACCTCACAGCCATCTTTTGGTAAAATACAACCCGTTTGTGCATTTGAAATCAGTAAAAGCACTCTTTATTTCAACTGTTCAGGATGAATCAATGTGACTTTTCACATATATCCCCAAATTAAGTAAAAAAAAAAAAAAAAAAAAAAAAAAGGTTAGTTAATTTGAGGGCGGCACTGTTGGCGCTGCTGCCTCGCAGTTAGGAGACCTGGGTTCACTTCCCGGGTCCTCCCTGCGTGGAGTTTGCATGTTCTCCCAGTATCTGCGTGGGTTTCCTCCCACGGTCCAAAGACATGTAGGTTAGGTGGATTGGCAATTCTAAATTGGCCCTAGTGTGTGCTTGGTGTGTTTGTGTGTGTCCTGCGGTAGGTTGGCACCCTGCCCAGGATTGGTTCCTGCCTTGTGTCCTGTGTTGGCTGGGATTGGCTCCAGCAGACACCCCCCCCCTTGTGTGTTCGGATTCAGCGGGTTGGAAAATGGATGGATGGATAGTTACTGTAATTTGAACAGCATTAACAAATAAACACAAGTTACCTTGCAAAGTTGTCAAGTTTGACCTACCATTCCCCTCAGAACAAAGCACTTTCTACTTTAGTGAATGTTACTCTCCATTTTGGATACGGTTTGTTTACATTCTATAAAACAATCCTATCATCTGTTCTTAAACTTAGTTACCATTGCTACAGGTTAAAATGGTCAATCATTATAAAATAGGGATCAGAAAGAAAAAACAAATACCTGGAGGGCACATAATTGAGCCAGCACTTAAAAAACCACAGCTGCCTGTCAAACAAAAACAAATCCAAGGCTATATGCAGATAGGTCTGTCCCTTTTGTCACAGCAGCTTCCGCTAACAAAATTTTTACAAGGGTTGTAGCACTATTCTTCTTTCTGACTTTGCTCCCAATTGCAAATGCTTGCTGAGCAGCACAAGTAAAGCACTGAAGCTGATATTTAACTGTCCAGGATGTTTTCTAATGAGGTTTCACTTCTATCAGATTTATCCTATACTGTGGTTCCTGTGCTTTTTTTTTTTTTTTTTTTTTTTTTTTAAAAACACACTTGCTTCTCTGGTGCAATTTTATCTTGAATTGTTTCCATGCTTCCTCTTCAATGTCAAGGGCAAACTGACTCAAGATTTTCTTTACCCTACACAGAGCATGTAAGAATTCGAAATTCGAGCAAGGTACCCATCAGCAGGATGTTTGCGTTTTTTTTTTTTTTTTTAATATAAACGTAAAAGCATGCAAGTTCAATAATTATGGCCTTTATTGTGGGAATAATGAGTGAAGCCCTTCCAGAAACAACAAGGCCAAGAGCGGGGAAGAAAGTTATGCTTTTACACCAAATAAAATTAAAGAAATTTCAAGCAAATCCATTACTTAATTAGGCTTCCTCCTTCTCATTTGTATTTCAGCAGAATATAGCTCAACTGATGTACCCTATCTTATTAGTAACATGTATCTGCTGTATTTCTGTAAACTAAGTGGAAAAATGCTCTGTTCTAACTGGCTGTATTGAACTAAAACAAGGCGTGTAATTCATCACAGCTAGAACTTAATAAATGGAGCCCTGGTGGGCACACAAAACATTACTGAACATGGGTATGTTGCAGTTAAAGTTACTGATCCCCATTAATGGTGTTTATGCATACCATACATATTAAAATGCAACAGTTTGTCCAAAATAACTGCAAACATCGTTTAAAGTGGATTTCAAAGGATATTTTACTATATATACGTTATATGCAATACTTAAAACATGCATAATTCTCAGCTGGTTGATTACTCCATTTTAAAAGCAATAGTTGAATTGTCAAGAACATCTTTTGTAACTGCCATTATATCCATTCTTATATTTATTATTATTATTTATATCTTATAAGGATCCATACACACACACATACACACACACAACCAGGAAAAGCTTGGGTTGCTGCTGGAAGAGGTGTTGGAGAGGCCAGCAGGGAGCACTTACCTTACCATTCTTCAGATGAGATGTTAAAATATTATTATTATTATTATTATTATTATCAGGGTCTGGACTCTCTCTCGTCATGAAGGAGTCCATGCATATTAGTGTGTTTCCCGTTGTCCTGGCTATATTTCTCACCATGGCCTAGTCATTCTGGTCTCCTAGTCATCTCCTGTCTCAAACTGTCCATCTCTCACTCACCTGTTCACCACCTAATGTGTGGCGAGTGTATGGATGCAAAATGGCTGCCATCACATCATATGGTGGATGCTGTACATTAGTGGTATTAGTGATGGTTGAAATGACTACCCACTCACTGTGTAAACCACTTTGAGTAGTGAGAAAAGCGCTATATACATTTAAAGAATTATTATTCTTCATATTATCATGCTTACATCCAGTTCTGGGTTGAAGGAAGCAGATGCCTATCCTGGTAAAATAAATACATTATTGTAAAAAATAAGAAAAAGCCTACTGTAGGACATACTTTGAATTGCAAATTAACATAATGAGGGAAGAAAACTGTACTCACTTTACAAAATACCCATCAAGAAAAAGACCTGTGGAGAACATGAAACTACCATGCAAGAATTGATTGAGCAAGCATTCCAAACCAGGACCTTTAAGCTGGGAGGAAGTAGCTGCACATCGTGAAAGTTTGAATATAGTACCCATACTTTCTGACTGCTCAATACAATGGAGAAGCAGTTTACATTGCTTGCACATAGTTCCAGACACCAGAGTACAAATCCATGCCCAATTCTGCAATCCTCAAAAATGTTCATGTGTAATGTCAGCTTTCCTACTTAAATGTATCAAATGACAAATAGAACATTTTTTTTCTTTTAAGTCCTTCCTCTTAAGTATGGGAGTTTGCAATAAAAGGACGATTGGAAGAAGATGTGCAAGTATAAACTGAAATCTAGCAACATGTGATATCATTTAAAAGGACCTAAAATACTGGCTAGGCACTTTATAAATGTGCGTGTAATAAACATGCACCATATGGTGGAATTAAGAGGGTTAAAGCAACTGTTGCTGAAAAAGAATAAGTAAAGTAAATTTAGTTTGACATCTAAAATTGCACATAAGCAGTGTAACAGGGCTGGGAAAAGAGGACTCTCTCCCTAAAAAGGAAAGAAATATTTAAAAGCAACACAATGCCAGGTTTTCAATGCAACTCAAGCGGAGTAAGGTCATGGTATCAGGCAACCTGAAAGAACAAACTCTTCACAAACTCCTCTGTGCATTTTCTCTTGGAGAGACAATAAAAATACAAATATAACATTCCACAATGGCAAGCAAAATGGGTAGCACTGCCACCTCATAAACCCCACATTCCAAGTTTGAATAAAGCACCTGGTCATTATCATGGTAAAGAGTTTTGAACACTGCATCAGTGTGGGTTTTCCCCTGGGTACTCGGATGTCACTATACTGGTTAAATTAACTGACAATTCCAAAGGCTGTGTATTTGTGCGTGAATGTGGTCCTGTGATAAACTTCCTCACCCAGTGGTTTTCAGGTTTGTATACACTCCTGCCAGGACAGCCTCAAACACTTCGGCCTGCTTACTGACTGTAGTAAGACTGTATGAATTTAAAACTTCTCATATTTTGTTTCTATATATATGTATTTTATCCAACAAGTATCATAAAAGAAAAAAAATTCAAACAGCTTTTGTCACATAAATCAAACACATCAAGTTAAATGAACATGTAACAAATGTTTTTTATCCATACAATCTTAAAGACCTGGCAGTAAACACTAAGTAATTTTCAAATGACTTTGTGCAAGAACATTTCAAACACCTTAAATGCCCCCAATGCACAAGTAAGATGAATGCTGCAAAGTGTAAGGTCACTTCAATTAGCAAGACTCTGCACAGCTCTAACAGAATCAGATGTGTTTATCCAATTCAGGGTTATAATGTGCTAGTGCCTTTTCCCATAACACAGTACCAGCAAGAAACTCTCTCTGGACAATATCTCACTATACTGTGGGGAATGTGCATTTATAAACTTGCAGCAAGGGGGGAAAAAAATATATATTTTCAGAGCCTGTATTTCCCAGCTTCTCATTCAGCATATTTTTCTCCATCATGACCAGTGCTAATGCAGTAGACATAATGTCTATGTTACATTTGGGAAAATTTAGGCTTCAATTCATTTGACACACAAGACTTAAGACAGTTCTGGGTGAAAATTCACAGAAAGATGCAAAAAACAAACTCACCAACACAAATGGCCTACAATGAGGATACCACTAATAGGAAATGAAACCAGGAACTACTTGCTGCCAAATGGAAACATTTATAGATATAGCATCACATTTCTTTATTCAAGATTTATTTAGTCGTTTTCCAAATAAATCTACAGTTGGAATAACATGGCTTGTTGGCAAGTCTGATGTTGCAGCTGTAATAGCCAAGTTTTTTTTTTTATTAACTATACGTAAAAATAATAGCATTGTGCAGGATAGGAGGAGTTGTTTTCGCTAATCGGGGACATAAGCACAAAATGCAGTGTCTGCTTATCCCTATACACCTACCATAAACATCACAGAGGGACTGTCCATGTAAACATAGCATTAGGTATAAGATCAGGTAGAGAGCTCAATGAAAGGTGTATGTAAATGCAAGGACACTTAATTTACATTTGAAAATTTTGTTCTGAGAAAAAATAAATACATACATACATACATGAATAAATAAAAATCAACCAGAATGAACACTAAAGTTTTTCTCTGTTGATCTATATCCATATATAAATAAAAAAATATATATATATATTTTTAAATTATATACATAAATACATAAGACATACATACATACATCTTATATATAATTCGCCAGTCTACTCACTCAATCACTCACGTCTGTCCGAAGCCAAATGCGCAGTCGCCTTCTGCGCACGTCCGAAGCCAAATGCACAGTCGCCTTCTGCGCAGCTGCCCGAAAAACCTTACGAGACCGACATCGCGGCAGACGGCGGATTTACGGCTGCGAAAATTCAAAGAGAAAGGCGACTTCGATTAAAGCTCTAGAGGCCTGAAAGGCGATTTCGACTACAGCTCCAGGCCTAATTACGCATTCATTATATACACCTATATCAGGTTTGTGGTGCTTATACTTACTACTACTGCACTTGTGCCCGTTTCATCTTACGTTGTCAAAACGGGCTCTTTGTCTAGTGAATAAAGAAAAATCATCCAGAATGAACACTAAAGTTTTTCTCTGTTTATCTATATCCATATATAAATAAAAAAATATATATTTTTTTTAATTATATACATAAATACATAAGACATATATACATAAATTTTTTTTTTGTTCTTTATTTTGCCCTATACAATTTCTGGTATTAGGAATGTTAGTTTTCGCATACCCCTTAATAATAATAATAATTCATTACATTTATATAGCGCTTTTCTCAATACTCAAAGCGCTATCCACACAGGGAGGAACCGGGAAGCGAACCCACAATCTTCCACAGTCTCCTTACTGCAAAGCAGTAGCACTACTACTGCGCCACCTGGGGTCAGATCGCAGGGTCAGCCATTGTACAGCGCCCCTGGAGCAATTGAAGGTTAAGGGCCTTGCTCAAGGGCCCAGCAGAGTAGGATCTCTTTTGGCAGTGACGGGGATTCGAACCGGCAACCTTCGGGATACCAGCGCAGATCCTTGGCCTGAGAGCCACCACTCCACCCTACATAGATGGATGGCTGGATGTAGAGTCTATCTCTACACACTCATTTATATATGCGGTGACACTAGCGGCATTGTCGTTCCTCTAACCCGATAGAGGAACGTCCAGGACACCAGGTAAAATCACTAAAAAGGTATTTTAATTCCTTTTCTTTCTTATCAATACTGCATCTAAGCACTCCAACCACCATATACAGGCAAGTAATAATAAGAATTACACTAATAATAGACAATTTTCTCCTCCAGACCTCCCAGCAAGCTCCATCATTTACCTCCTAACTCTGGCTCGCTTGCTGGGTTCCCAACAGTCCTTTATATAGTCCTTGACCTGGAAATGCTTCAGTTCTTTCTCCCATGAGACTTGTCAACACTTCAGGTCAGATGGAGGGCTAGAGTTTTCTTCAGCTTGTAAGTACTTCGGGGCTTCCATCCGCATGACCTGGGAGTACCTCCGGGCTATACGTAAAATAAAAATCCCCCAGTCTCCCTGCAGCATCTCCTTGCGGCACCCAGCAGGGCTGGGAAGCCAAACTCCAGACCCCATGGTGTCTGGCGGGAAACCACTATGCTGCAGGGAAATCGCCATCTAGCGTCCTGGGGGAGGCAGTGTCCCAAAGTAGCTGCCTTCCCCCCATCCTTACATTCTTTGGGCATCCCGTTGAGCTCCCGGCCCTCAATCACAACGCATATTCCAGTGTACCATGAAAAAAATTGTCTGGCTGACAATTCAGAGAACTACCTGAAGCCTTGTGGTCTCATTCTACCCATTTCACCAATTATACATTGTGGCACCTTCTCAAAATCCACCTTGAGTCACAAGACAAAACCTAAAATGAACTGGTTAGCCAAAAACTGCAAGCATACTCAGACCTAGGATTAAAGCAGATCTTAATAATAATAATTCTTTACATTTATATAGCGCTTTTCTCACTACTCAAAGCGCTCTCTACACTGGGAGAACCCAGGAAGTGAACCCACAATCTATTTACTTCCACCATTAACCTGTTTTAGTAGCTTAATTCAAATACAAAAAAAGTCTAACACACAAACTCAAAAATGAAACAACACACACATTTTGAGGTCTAAATATGTTGGTTTGCTAAACATTCGCCCACTTGGGGAAAAAAAACTGCCTTAGAGAACAGTGAATTAACTACTAAGTCCAACTTCTATCTTCTTACCGAGACCTGACTTAGTAAATCTGACAAATTAAAACAGTTGAGGCAGCAGCAGCAAACTGCCTTTACACTCATTCATAAATCAAGACAAATTGGGGAAGGATGTGGTGTTGAACTACATATTGGTTCTAAAAATCTTGGTGAACTTTCATCATTTCTGATGCCTGTGTTATGCATTCAAACAAATTCCATCACAATCGTAGTAGTGATTTACATACCACCTTGGTCATATTCTTTGTTCATGGAAGCCCTTGGGCTGACTTAGCTGTAATTATGATCATCCATACAGATGTGGAAATTAACACCTTTAGCAAATGTTTACTCACCTGTCATAATCACACATTGGATCTAATTATTACTTACATAAGCGAGATTCAAATTTTAAAAATCACTCCACTAAATGAAAATCACTGATTACTACTTATATTACATCTAATTTGGTCTTGCACTTTGTTTAATGTTAAGAGTAGATGGACTTATTTACAGATCATTTTTGAATACTTACTGTAAATAAGGAAACTGTGACTTTAATTGCATATACAGTCAGCTGCGTCACATGATAAAAGTACTTTCAGTCTTAAATGTTACACACTAAATATTGCAGAGTCAAACCATGTCCCAACTTACACACGTCAGTGATTTTTAACTTGATGACAAAACATGAAGTCATAACTAACTTCTGAAAATAACACTTCTACCTGTTCTTTGGACTCTCTCCCAACAAAAGAAGAGCTCAATTTTTGTTCTAGCAACACCCATAATTGATATTATCAATAGATCATTACTGAAAGTCACAGCTGTTAATGCACTGTCAATATCAAATTGTTGTTGTGAGGGGATTAAAGAGCTAAATCAAAATAAGTTAATTATTGACCTAATTTACCTTTTCTTTCAAGGTACATGAAAAAGCAGTCACTACCCAGCTTCAGTCTTATGTTACACATTATAAACAAGATGAAATGCTCTAGCGTGGCTTTCTCCCTGGTCACTGCACAGAAACAGCAACAAACTATTCTTTAAATTCCACTAATATTTTCTAATGAATGAAATATTACGGTTATGTTTTTACACCTTCTGACACCACTGACCACTGTGTTCTCTTACATAGTGTGAAAAATGACATCAGCTTTTACTTGCACCTATATGCAGATGATACTCAGATATACATCCATACCGCCCCAAAACCAATTAATCATGTCAGTGAATGGGGTGAGGCAGGGATTCATAAAGAACGCAAAAAAAAAAAAAAAAAAAAAAAAAAAATGTTGGGTTGTTAAATTCAGGTCTAAATATTAGTTTAATTAAATTAGCACACATCTTAGGCGTTATCTTTGACACCAGTGTGTCTTTTGAGACATTTCAAAACTATTCAAAACCCCGTTTCACCTTCCCCAACTTAAAAATACTAGAAAATGTATTTTATAAATATGACTGATACTGAGAAATTATTTCAAGCAGTTATTTTAACTAGGATTGAGTACTGCAATACGTTATTT